>NW_020448542.1:566483-577242 GCF_003343035.1 Apteryx rowi
AAAAAAAAAAAAAAAAAGAATCAAATGCAACTACAGTTAAAGAATATACATATAGCTTTGGGGGGAAAAAAAAAGAAAAAGTGATTTGAAGATAATTCTACAAAATCCAGGACTCAGAGTTCCTTTTACGTGAAACCTCAAAGTCAAACCCCATTTGACCCCCTCATTTAATAGAATTTTGTTTGGTCACTGAAGAATTCAGCTGCTCACATCTAAGTTGGACTGGATTTTTTTTTCTTCCCTGACAAGAAGCTAATTAGAGGGTAAGGAATATCATATTCTCTCCAGATAGGGCTTGGCTAAGCATTATGCATGACCTTTCTCTGTCCCTCTTTTTCGAATAGCTGCAAATCCCTTCTCAAACCCTGTTTTTTCTAGGATGCTCCTAAGCTGCAGCCCGTTAAGTATTTCAGCACCAATACACTCACGTAACCACTAAACAAAGAATTAATTCCAGTTACATACATGAGCTTGCTAGGTGAAGAGGTAAAYGTGTGGCCAAACCATCAGCTGGTGTGAAGTAATCCAGCTCCACTGACTCCAGCACAACCATCCCTGCTTATAACAGATAAGGCTTTGGTGCAAAATCTCATTTGGGAGGGACCCAAGAAAAGAAACCTGAGTACAAAATGCATATTCAGGAGTAGCCTGAGGAAGGCAGCTTACAGGTACAGCATTAGATAAAAAAAAATCATCATCTCACTGCTGCCACCCGATCGGTTGGCTGAAGAAAAATAACAACTGATGCATAGGAGAGTTGCCAAGGCAGAAGGGGAAGCACAGCTTCTTATGAACGCTGCCTTGGAATAGCTAATATTCATCGGCAGAAGTCAAGGCCTTAAACAGAAAACACATTTCAGGAAATTGTACAGAATATCAAGAACCAGAACAGCCTGAAAGTGTTGAACTTGGAATTTGAGGGTCAAAGTTTCTAACACCTGAAACATGCATGTGACTAGACAGATATTCAGATGTTAGATTTTTTCTAGTTGCACTAATTTTTCCAGTTTTGTTATCCATGTATATAATCTTGAGAAGGTGCGTGTCTAAAAAGTGTGATTATTAATTTCCAGGAATCCAATTTATTATTAATTTGTTTAACGCTGATGGACTGAACTGTGTGATGGATAAAGACAGTCAAGTAGCAGTGATTGGCAGGAATAAACCAGCTTCCCCGAATGGGGACAGGAAGGATTTTATTTAAGGAAATGGCAGTGAAACCCGTCCTAATAAATAACTGAGCTGGGTTGACTTAAACACTTATAATGCCAGTGTCTGTGATAAGCAATGGAAACATTAATATAAAATGCTTCACCATAAACGAGTACAGCAGAGTTCAGAATGATATATTGCAGCACAGCCGTCCCTCGCATGGCATGCTTTTAAAGTGATGTTTATAATCATTATTATTTTGGTAACAATAGGGGGAAAAAAGAACAGAACAGCAAAAATTGTTATCTGCTAAAGAGGAACTGCAATAGCAAAGTTTCCTGATAAGAACCTACATAAGGATCTAGCCACAGCAAGAGAACAACTGTGCTCAGATACAAATACAGTAACTAAGAACATGGTTGTAGCTTGTTCATTTCTAATTCTAGCTGTATGTTACAGTCAGATGGTGAAAGCAGTCATTTCATGAAATAACTGAAATTTTCAGGCATTTCATGAAATGACCCGCATTATGGCTGTTCTATTACACTCTTTGACTGTTTCACTCAGTCATTAGGTTAAATGACTGGTGTTATAGTGAGAGTCACATTGGTGTGATTTTTATCACTTACATTTAGGCATCTGAACTTAGGCATACAGGTCAGCCTAGGCTCTCACAGCCAGTGAAGGAAATCTGGCATGTCCAAATGGCAATCATCTCATCTACCTTCGATATCTGTCTTTGGATGAGATGAGCCATTCTCTGGACATACTGATGTCTCTTTTCCTTGCTGACAAAAAAAAAAAAAAAAAGGGCAATAAGCTCTGATATAGATGTTTACCTCTTTCTTGGTTATTCCATGTGACTCCCATTTACTGTGATGCTTGGCAGTATGGATACTCACTACTTCTGTGAAAAGTGTTTCTGTTATGCCATATTCTTGGGGATAGTCAATTTTTGCTACCTGGGAAAACCTTGCCTCTTTGCCACGGGACACCTAAATGCATTAGAGCTATTTGCTGTCTCTTTTTTGCTTAGATTTCCTTTCCCTAGTGTGCTACATGGTCTACAAAGTTGAATTATTATTGTATTCATTTTTTTTGTTTTGATCAGAACTAATATCTTAACACATCTTTCTTTACCCAGCGTGGGATATTTATTAAACTTCTCCACAGTCAGGGCTTTCCTAAAATCACTAGAGTTTAAAATCTGCCCCTGCTGTGACAGTCAAATTCTAGTGACAGATGAGCATGTTAAATGCCTTACTGCCTTGAAGAAATGCTGTCTCATATTCCTAGTAAATGCAGTGTTTTTTGGTCCTTCCCCTTCCAGGCCAGGAGAGACTAAGAGCCTGTCTTCATAACTACCTCCCTGGAAAGTAAAAGATCTCATCTTCAGACAGACATGATAAAGTGGTATCATTCAAGGGAAGACAATATTGGTTGGAGTATGGATGTGGTGAATGTCCATGAAGCTGTATGACAGGTTCACTCTTTCCTAACGAGAATCTGAGAGGTATCTACGGATCCTGCACATCAAATCTGGAAAGCCCAAAATGGTTCTGCTAGAGCTGGAAGGTTGGAGACTGCATCTCAAAAGCAGTTATCTGGTTGCAAGTACATGCAATTGTAGAGGACGTGCATTTGTGGATATTTGTGGCTCTGGCGAGGAAGGCAGACCAGGCACCTGCTCCCCAAAGGGGAGTCTACAGCTCCGAGAGACTTACCAGATCCCCTGGCACTGTAAAGGATGCCAGCCTCATCCCAGGAAAAAGCATCATTTCATGGGGTGAAATAGCCCATCTGCTGCCAATCTGAGTCTTTCAGGTTTTTTTCTGCTGCAATGTATGGATAGGATAAACATCAGTTCCTGTTTTACCTGCACGTAAAAACCAGAGCCTGCCAAAAGGTATTGACCTTCACAGATGTTCACACAACTGGATGCTGTGAATTTCTTAAAAACTGGCTTTTTGGGGTATACGCCTGCCTATTCTTTTGGCTCTGGGATATCACACAGAAGTACAGTCTAGAAAACAAGGAGGGCTCAGCTGTTAAGATCTACTGCTCTTCCTATATGAAGCCATGCCACAAAGTCGTACTCTGGAGAGCTGCAGGGAAGAGCTGTAATGACATAATGAGTGACCAAATGGGACTATTATGTCATTTCATAACTTCTGTTTCATGGACAGTCAGGGCACTGAGACCTTGGAAGGAATACGTCACTCAGTGGCAGCGTTTCTCATTTATTTTATTTCATTCTGCTTTGTAAGCTGTGGGTCATCATCATGAATATGTGCACATGTGCCAGAAGATTTTTCAGCTTCTGGAATATGTGTGGACATAAGTAAACGTTAAGAAAGCAGTGGATCTTAACAACTGAATAGTCTCGCTGAATAGACTGCCCACTACAAAGTGCAGAAGCAATTCAAAGTCACTTGGCAGAAGAAGTCACATAATTCTGAGGCAAAACACCACTCTGTGCACTAGATTGTTCTTTGCTGGTCCTGGTCCCATAAATCYCGAAAGGTTCCCCCTCTCCATAGTCAAAGAAATGAAGAAAGCCCTCAATTTCATTCTGAGTTGGGTCCTTTCTTCTTTTACAGTCTGCCTTGAGAGACATATGATCAGCTGAAACCTCCTTTACAGGCTGTATGACTATGAAGCAGAAGAGAGACTTGCTCTGAACTGCTGCAAAACTAGATATTAGAGAGGAGCTGAATTGCTGAAGATGGAATAGGAATCTGTTAACAGGCAAGATACAGAAATTCTCTTCCTGGTCTGAGTCGCAAGGAGGTGAGAAACATTAGTTATTTGGACTTGGGTTTGTTGTCGGGTTTGTTTTCAGATATCATCCTAACTTAAGAAATATTTGCCATCTGAGGCTGGTTTCAATTTAGTTCTCTAGTACATTTCTTTAAAGGGTGAAATAGATTATTTACAGATTAGATCTTTTAGATTAAACTGCAGATTGCRTATTTTTGCATGTAATATTTAAAATCTCCTTTCCTGAGTGTTTTATATTAAAAAAAAAAGAAATGTGATTTCATTATCTATTTTTCCTTCATTCCATTTATTTGAATATTGTTTTAATTCCTCTGCTGATGTGGATAGAATTTATTCATATTGTTATTATTATGATTTTTAGTAGAGTGTCTACTACTAGACCTTCAAGTCACTACCTGTGAGGCAGGATAACCTGATTTCCGAACTCCAGCAGATCATAGAATCATAGGATAGTTTTGTTTGAAATGTGCCCCTGGAGGGTCATCATGGCTCAAAGCAGGGCCACCTTAGAAGTTAAATTATTTTGTTCAGGCCCTTGTTCAGCCAAGTTTGGACTATCTCCAGGAATGGAGATTTCATATCCTGTCTGGCCCCTTCTTTAATGTTTGGCCACCCTCATTGTGAGAAAAATTTTCTTAATTTCTAATCAGAATTTCACATGTTGCAAACTGTGTCCATTGCCTCTCATCCTTTCTCTGTGCACTTCCAAGAAGAGTCTGGCTCCACCAGCTCTACAGCCTCCTAATAGGTACTTAAAGACACTTAATTAGCCCTCTTCTCTTAAGACTGAACAAACACAGCTCTTTCAGCTCCTCCTTGTATATATTTTGCCCCGGGCCCCCAGACATCTTGCTAGCTCTCTGCTAGACTTGCTAAGTTTTTGAAAAAAACTGTTCTGAGTGAAAACTGCTCTGAGTTTTTCAGTATTTTTCTTCTATCAGAGAGCCCCAAACTGGATGCAGTACTCCAGATATGGTTTCATTTGTGCTGAATGGAATATAATAATCACTTCCCTCAACCTGCTGGCAATGCTCTTGCTAATGTAGCCCAGTATGCAGTTAGCCATCATCTCCGCAAGGGCACATTGCTGGCTCCTGTTGAACTTGGTGTCCACCAGGAAGCCCCAGGTTCTTTTCTGCAAATCTGTTCCCCAGGCAGGCAGTGCCCAGCCAGTGGGATAATGCGGAAGTGCCTCCACTTTTGTTGTTAACAGTCACCAGGTATTGAAARCTCTGGACCTTCACAGAAACACTCCAGTCTGGAGAACAGCGAGTGTCCCCACACACCAAAGTCCCAAAACACCCCTAAATAAAATTGGCTACATCTATTTCATGGGAGAGCCTGAGTCTAATTACCGTGGCACAACACACACTTGTCAATTCAGGGTCTGAGACAAGGCAGTGGAAGTCGTGTTCCTTCAAGTTACAGCTGTATGGGGATGAAACGAATTGAGGATGCCTGTTTTCATCACAAGCTTTAATGTTGAGCTTCGCTCAAAATAGGAGGGAGGCAGTTCCAGTGAACTGGAATCAGAAGAATAATTTGCCTCAAAATAAACTGAAACTATGATAAAATGTAATGTGTTTTACCCAGCAGTCACTATATGCATTCCCAGGCAGTGATGAAATGCAGTTATAATTTTGAACGGAACGGGTGTATTATGTGGGAATGTTTTAAAAATGATTAGAAACAGCTTTCCTATTAGAGGTGGTAAACAGTACCTGCAGTCTCAGCTTGCTTTGCCCMAGTGCTCAATAATGACAACAAAAATGTGAAAAGTTTGTTCATGTTGATTCTGTATGTCCATCTGCTCATACATATCTCCATCTGAAGTATCTGGAGGTATAAGTAGATACTCTCAACAGGTGGAAGAGTAACCCTTCACTAGCAGTCAGTTAAGTATGTTGGATAATAACTCCAAAGGCAAGAAGTATCTATTTTATGAATGTTGGTACAGTCTTACTAATTCCCAGATAACCCAGGAGTTGCATGATAATGTTATCTGCAACTGGACTGACAACCTTCAATACTGATCCAAAAACAGAGTAAATCACTGAAATTCTCTGAAACATGAGATAATGAGTTTAAGTTATTTCTACCAAAGCTTAAAGCTTAAACTAGTTTCTTAATTTAGGAGACTATATGGTCTAAGTTTCATCTATAGTCAGCACAGAGGGATCTGATCCTCTGTGGAGGGTGATCTAACCTTACATCATCTGAATCGCGGTATGATGGTGTCGGTCTTTCTCCAGTGACAGAGCAAGCATGGATGACAGGGCTTCTAACTCAGACACTTCAGTTACATGCATTATTGTAGAGTGAAGTCAGGTCTTAGCTTCTGTAGCTGGCACAAAAAGGACATATTGAGTAATATGTTATGACTACAGCTCGTCAGAAAAATGCTGACAAATTGTATAAAGAGAGAATACAGAGTTCCATTAAAATTGAAATGCTTTAGGAAATCAAATTGATTTTATTTGCAGTTCAATTTTAAATCATACAGGAGGGATTCCGATGGAATTGTAACATCACTGTTCAAATTTTTTTGAGTAAAACACTTTGTGTTGGAATGTGACTTTTCATGTTGATAAAACATTTTGCCTTGGATTTTAATAGAGTACACGTWTTTTAATGGTTGGAATAAAGATAGAACTTTTTTATTTTGTTGAAATAAAGTATTGTGTGCTGAAAAAATATTTTCTCCTGAAGAACTTCAAATATTTGGGTACATATTATCCAATTCAGAAAAAAGTCAGACCTTCTCATCTCAAAAATTGTTGGTGAAATGGAATTTGTTTCTTCTGCACACCTTTAGGTTAATATTACCCAGTTACGGCACTATTTTTCATTCAGCATCCTGTAATTATTTTCAGTTGAAACTATACAATTATTTTGTTGTCACGATGCTTGATTACTCATACTAATTATTGCTATTCTTTTGCTTCTACTCCATATGAAAGAACCAGCACAGCAAACCAATGCATTTTGTCTATTATTACATTTATTATGATTATTTATGTTATATGTAGGGAACATGTGCAGATCATTACTCATAAGGGAGTTAAATGGTCCCAGATTCCCCAAATTTGCTATCTTTAATGTCAGGCTAAACCAGTTTCCCTGGTTTACAGATTAGAGATGGAAGGACACAGAGATTACAAGTCTTACCCAAGGTTAGGGAGAGAAATTGTGTTGGAGCAGTGACACACATCCAAGCCTTCTGACTCTAATCTTTGCTAGAGCAATATGTTTCATGAGATTAATGAAACTAAACTGAACTAAGAGTCATAGTAGAAAAAAAAATCCTAATGCTAGAAATCTGGTATATGTAGTCGTGCAGCCTTGTCACCAAAACAGATTGTTTTTCAGATCACTAAAGCTGATCTAGGTAACTATTAGGCTGAAATCCAGAAACCCTGGGTACTGCAATAAATGAAGAATAAGCTGTTTCTCAGGGAAGTCAAAGGGAGCCTGCCAGATAACTTCTTTGGGTTAAGGTGTTGGAGTTTTTACTTTCACTTCAATTACATTTAAATTGTTGAATCTGAGGGTAATGAAAGAGACCTACCTGTACTGGAGATGAGGAGCAAAGATCATGTGAACTGTAGTAAATTTTTCAGAAACACTTCTCATATTTTTTTGATGGTTTGGGATCCATATTACCACAATGAAAGCACAGAGGATTGATGTGATAGTCACAGAATTACATTTTAAGCATTGAACTCAGGATCCAAAGTTAGAAGTGTAAGATCCGTCTTTAGTGTGTGGCAAAAGAAAGAGTTATAACTCTCAGTAAGGGAGGAAGACAAGTACCTCCAGTATGTAATTCAGCCCATCTATTCTCTCTCTCTGTCTCTCTCTGTCTCTGTCTCTGTCTCTCTCTCAGACTGGGATTAAGTTTTAAAAGTTTACATTAGGAGATATGAATCCCATTCCACTGACTGAAACTGGTGACCCCAAGGCTATAAACATCTCACCTACRGTTAAAGAAATGCAGACCTAGAGCTGGGAAAAATCAGGTTTAGGTGTAACAAAGAGAAGACCAAGTATCTAACAAAGGTAAAACACTATATATAGTAACCTGGGATGTTACATGGAATTGTAAACCAAGAAAGAAAGAGGGAGGTGCAAAAGCACGTTACAAAACATAAAAATAGCCCCATGTGAATCTGCCCAAAAAGAAGGAAGGAAGAAGAAGCCCTATTAACATCAAGCACTTCTCRGCAGAGAACTTGGGACGCTGATGACCGGCTGCAAACTCTCCCTTGATTGAGGAATACTGGTGCCATTGACCTTAGGATTCAGAAGGGCAGAGGAAGGGTAAGCATAACACCCATAAAAAAGATAGATACTAAGAGTCTGTGTATAACAATTTTAACTTTATTGTTATTATTTTTTTTTCACTGTAGTAGTATTCCGTATTTTCTTTTTTTTCTTTTTCTGTAATAATTAATTCTAGATTAATAATAATTCTCCGGTTAGACTGTTAATATTTCAATTATATTAATAATAAATTCTTGGCTTCACATGTAAGGTGCATTGCCTTTTTGCCCATAACAAGATTTTAACCATAAGAAAAGGCTTAAAATGTCAATAGAAAAATGGGTTCCCATTTGACTGATTCTAGCACGACATCTTTGAGAAGCAGCTAGGACAACCAGTAAGTAATGTTTTTGTCTCATTTTTATTTCTTTTTAGAATTTACTGCTAGCTAGCAAGAAGAGTTTCTGATCATAGTCAGTTACTCTGGAAAGAATGTTTTACTACTTTCAAAAAAAATCACTCAAATGAAGGGAATTATAAAATCATTTTTACAGTAGTCTTTGGATAATAAATTTGTCAAGTCTTAAATATCAGCAGATTCTTTTATCTGAGTTTATCTTGTCAAGATGGTTCAGAATGCTGTAATCAATCACTCAGCTTAGCCATAAAATGGCTTCATCATACATGTGTGTTCTCTTCAAAATAAAGTTGTAACATTTGCACATAATAACTTATTGGGTTGCAAGGTTAGACCAAGCCTGCGTTCAATATTATCTGACATTTTATTGGCTACTACACAAACTTTTGCCTAATGCAGTCATTTTACTTAGAAAAGTTAATTCAAAGGTTGCCTGTAATAAAGCATTTTTTTAATGTGGGGAGAGTAAGGTAAACAAATTTGATGAAAGGAAGGAAAAAAAGAGAAAGTAAAATGTGGGAGAGAATGAAGGAGAAACAAAAAACACTTATTCTAAGGAAAAATAGAGTTGGAAAGGGAAGTTTTGCAAGGTGAATTCATTTTCTAAGGGAGCTTAGTCTGCATGTGGTGCCTGGATCAACATATCTTCCCAGGTGAAAAGTATAAATCACAGAATTACATGATGGATGATGTTGATTTAGAATAAGGCTGTTAAAGAGGTGCTTAGAAGGAAATAAACATCTTTTCTTCAGTCAAAGAACTAGGCCTTCATGCAGGCATTTAGGGAGTACACAAGAAAAGCAGGAAGCCATACTGGGAGATGAAAGCCTCAGCAAAGGGAAAGAAAAGAGTTCGCCTTGACTCATGAGCATCTGGGCCTTGTCAGAGGGATAGGCAAGCTACAGAGAGGCCATACAGGAGGTCCCAGGCAGAGGAAAAGAACCAGTTTACACGTGGAACTTATATTGACCTGATTCATTTCAAAGGAATGACGCTTTCTTAAAAATAGAATAAAAGTTTTAGTCTGCTTGGAGTTGCTTGAGAATCTAATTGATGTGTTGGCTTATGGACTTGCAGGGGAGAACAATCTAGACAGAAAAACAGTAACAGCTAAAAAAGCCTGTTTCTTCATTTAAGTGTATTTTTTTCTTTTCTTTTTCTTGTCTTTTTCATGTCTTAGAGGTCTATGACTATGTGGAAGAAACTTTTTAAAAGCCTTATTTTTAGAAAATTGTTTCTATCTATTCCCAGTTACACATCTATCACAGAAGGAAGCCACACTAGCTTCCCAATTCTGAAAAAAAAAAAAAAAAGTTTGAATCTACCACATATGTGACATTGGATGCATATGCTAATAGATGTATATACTAGCAAAATATTGTGAAAAACAAATCAATAAAAAGAATGAATGGGCATGGACAGTTTTGGTAAAGCCAGGTGTCTGTGCCTCAGGTGGCCCCTAAATTCATATTGAGGCAGCTAACATAGAATAGCAATAAATTTTTAAAATTACCTAACCTCTAGAAGTGCTGCATCCTCATTATTGCTCATTGGAAACTCTCCAAGGAATGTTATTCCCTCAAGAGGTGATGATCCATAGAAATATAAATGTTTTATGAGGTCTGTTGAATGTTGACAGAGTTGTGCTGGAATCTGTGTTTGGATTCCATTAAAAAGTTGCCTTGTCTTTGGTCAGTGCCTCTTTTCAGTTTCTCCAGTGTTAGTAGGCAATAGGGATGTCCAGGACCCCACCATGCCACCCTACATGGAAGGAAAGATGAAAGCTTGGAAGCTTTTGGAGTCTCAGTTCCTAAATACCTTGACCTCTCCTCATGTTGCTACTCAACAAGCTGGCTTTCCATTTTAATGCCTAGTATAAGAGAAGCAAAAAGCTTGTGGAGCCTCTGTATGGCCACCCTCCCAAGACCTTCCAGTATTCATAGCTTCAGGATGGCTCTTCTGGTGGGTTTCCTTAGGACCATGACATATTTTTCTTTTACACAAAGAATATGAAATGTGAGGTTCTCCTTCAGTTCAGAACAAAGTCAGCTATTCTGAAATATCAAAGCCCTTTGTGAATTGGAATGACCTTTCCCTGGTTAGCTCCTGCCCTTTAGCAATGGGTGTTGCTCGTTGCTCAAAGTT
>NW_020448542.1:577288-620274 GCF_003343035.1 Apteryx rowi
TGCAAAAAAAAAAAAAAAAAAACCAACTATGAGAGGGCAAACTTTCTCCAAAAGGTCTTTAACTTAAAAAAGTCAACCCCAGACATGAAAAAAGAGAACAAGTTCAGTGGGCTATTCACCTCTTGGCCTCTTTACTGAGATTGCCAACAAGGAGAGGAGCTGTGATGAAGACTATTCATTTTTCTCTGAAAATAATGTTGAATATCTGTCACTGCTTTGGGAAATGATTGACCTGATAATGGTAGGTTTTATATCAGCAGGTCCTGGAGTGTCATTCTCAAAGTCTCTTATCTGGTCTGAAAATTGACTTCTGAATGGTGACAGTCCTGTGGAACAGAAAGGAATTGCATTGCAGATTAATTTTCTGATGCAAGCACATTGTTTCCGTCTCCTGAAACTGATGCCCGTGTTCTAGGTTGTTGCCATGAGCAAAACTTTAGAGAGCCGTGGTGTGATGACATTCCATTGAGCCATATACCTTTCATGTCATGCAATTATTTACTCTCAAATTTTCTTTTATGGTGGTGAATGTGGTTCTCACTGAAAGACATACTTATGGCTAGAGTTGTATTTAAACTTATGAGTATATAGCTTGGCCTTAACAAGAATATCTTAGTTTGTGGCTCGTTTTTCAAGTTTCATTATGGTCAAAATTTCCTTCCAAAGAAGCTTCTCACAAAGGTTGATATAGATTATTGGAGATTAAGACTAGAGTTTGCAAAATTGATTACTGCTGGCCTAAGTCTCATCCCACTGCCTTCARTGATTACTGTTGACTTCAGTGTGAATAGAGCTAGTCAAATGTCAAGAGCTCTTTGGAAATCCAGTATGAGCGAGGAGGTTATTAAGACAACAATGAGACAAGAATAGAGTACGGGTCCCTCAAAGTGGGTTATTTCCATCTCCTGTCCTCTTTCTCTTCCGTGAAATGTAGATACTCACTTTTTAGAATCATGTAATTGCAATGATACCAAACAAATAAGCATGTATAGAAAGAGGGGAAAAAATGAAATTAGTGAAAGTAAAAGGCCAGGAAAAGAAGGGTTAATAAGAATAAATATAGATAAAAGTAAACAAATCCAAATCCAATGAGATATTGCCTTGGAAAATTGCTACCTCATTTATTTCCTTATTAGCATTTTTGAAACTTAACTAGGCCCAATTTCATAGTAAACAAGAAAAATGAATTGCAGATCCCAACTCTGTTTATGTTCAATTTCTACGACGTGTTTTGCTCCCCCTGAATTAAAGAAAAAAATCCATCTTGTTTGTTCTTGAATTAATATTGTAGTAAATGCAACATTCCATGGTGTGTGCAGTTTGTCACTATTATTTATTAGATATAGTATGATAACACTTACAGAACAACCAAGATAAGTGTTCCATTATGATAGGCAACACTGGAATACTACCTATTCCCAGTTTTGCCTATTTAAATAGTTCAATTTAAATGGAGAAAACAGGCAATGGACTTAGGGGGTGAGGGAGGAGAATGCATATAATACACAAGTAAAGAGATCAATGTCATGGYTTGTAGATCTCAGATTATTTTTACATTTTTGGGCAATTTGGGCAGATAGCTGCATTTTTTCAGCAATTTTACCCATGGCCTGGTTTCCCAAGGAAAGGCAATGATTATGATCTTTCAGCATATGTCCTTGATTTTTAGTCTCTGCTTCTCTCATTACAGTAGCTTTTGAATCCATTAGCCAGTTCCAACCAATTTTGCCAGAGGGATAGAAGTAACAAAAATGCTAAGTATCAACACATTTAAAGAAAATAGTTGGCCCGGATACAAGAAGGAGACTGCTAGTGAAAACTTAGTAACACCACCCCTCATTAGACACCAGGGAATCCACACCAGGCAAGCTGCAGAAGGCCAGCCTTTGTCAGAGCTACTGCTCTTGAAACAGCTTCTGTTGAGCAATGCGTTTATTTGATGATGGCAATTAAAAATATATAAAAGTTCTAATCCATGACCTTATCGGAATCTGTGGGCATGCATCACATCTATTACACAGAGTTTTCATAGAAACTAAGGTGGGACTTACCATGGACAGGTAGATATCTCCATTTGTGTTAGTCATAGAGACTCACTCCACTGCCTGTGTGCAGAAATAGGCACCTGTATGGTGTTCGTAACATCTAAAATATGGTGGATGAATCACAGCCTATGAGACCATACTGCTCTCCATTGAACTATAGAGAATATAGATAAGTAGTTCAAGTGGAGACGCCCACACTGTAGGCATCAGAAGTCCTGTGAAATAAATCCCATTTACCCATTCTTTTCCGCCCTACAAAGCAGGGTTAGTATACACATGCAGTTAGTGTGACTAGTTATACTAAAACGTCTTTTGTGCAAAAAAGCTTTTTTTTTTTTGATTCTAGCAAATATACATTAGGTTGGCAGCATGTGCAGTCATCTTTAGCACAGTGAGCCAGAAAGAGGGCTGGCTGCATACTCATGCAGTAGGAACTCCCTGTGGGAGAGAAGAGTATGTAGCCTTTGAAATAAAACCAGTTGTCCAAAGGGTTTCCATTCACCCATATTAAAAAGATTGTTGTGTTTGCTGCAGGCCAGGGCAAACCATAGGGTGACTGTGGTACTAGCAATTTCTAGCAAGCACAGATCCAGCACAGCAATCCAAAGTGTGCTGTGCTTTGTACAGATCAATGTTACCAGTGCTCTTTGGGACTAAAGGCCTGAAGCTGGCACAATCTTTAAGGTTTCTGTGTGTTTCCAGAATCTGTTTTGCCCCCGTCCCCACTGCCAACCRGCTGTATACATATTTCATTTAGTTAGATACTTCACCTATGGACTAAAGGATAGTTCTACCTCTCTCTTACTGAAACTTAAAAATTTGTATGGTACAGATGATCACAGAACAGTTGGACTTTAGGTCCTAGGATAAAATATGTGTGATCCCATTCTTAAACAGGTGCTGAAATCTATTATGCTTGCTTGTTTTGTGGCTTTAGGTCCCAGTCCTGCATAGGTGAGTGCATATGTATACATGTAATATAGTATATTACATTATATAGACCTATTAAATCAGTTACTCAGTTCCTGATGCATAAACACAAACACCTATGTCGTCTTTTCACTGTCAGATCTTTGGGCTGAGATTCATTCCATCTATGCTGTGAATAATTCTTGGCAGGTGACTATTGCTCTCAGATGGCCACAGAGGATGTCTAGGATGACTATGCTGCTAGCATGGGTGCTCTAATGCCTAATGCATGATGGTGTGACACTGTTCTAGTGAAAAGGTTGTGCATTAAATCAGCGTAGACTTATGTGTACATTTTATTTGTTTGTAATATATATTCCCCCTCCCCCTGAGCTAATCTGTTTCTCCTGTCATGGTATATTTTTTCTCCAATCAAATCCACTAGACCAAACTTAATATAAGCACTAAAAAAAATATATTGCATTTTAGAAAAAAATCAAAATAGGTTAATAACCTTTTTGCTGAACTGTTGCACATTAAATGTAAACTAATTCATTTCCATAACAATGACTTTTACTAAATATAAATGGAACTCTGTTCCAGAGATTTCAAAGCAAATATTGTTTTTTTCATGTAACACAAACATTTATTCCCCCAAACATAGCAAGTCCGCTTACAAGCACTCATCCCCTGTATGATTCACCTACACTGGCATTAGCCTGTCTAGAGACTGTCATCCAGACATGCTAAAGCACTGAAAAATATCAGGCAATGACTTATAATTGATACTGCTGACGGGCTATAGATTTTCTAAGATGAATTTTGTTCCTCTATATCAACCTCACCTCTTTATTAGGACACTCTTGTTACATATTTTCTTTCAGGCTGCAAATTCTGTGGAAAAGGAATTGTATCATTTGATTTATTTGTACAGCATGTAACATACTGTGGTTCTAAATATGTTTGTATGTAATCAGTGCTGTATCAGTGTAAATATTAAATGGTAAAATCTCTATGAGATTATTATCCTCTACTCAGGAAAAGAGACATTGAAATAAGTAAGTAAGTAAGTAGGTGACTACCCCAGGATCCTTTACAAATCAATAACCTTCCAAACTACAGCTGATTGAGATTCACTTTCAAGCCATGACAGGAAAAGCGTGTTTCTTTAAAAGCGCTAGTAAGTGGTTGCCATCATCCCACATATGCAGCCAAGGATAGGTTTTGCCCCAGATCACTTCAGCCATCTTAAAGTTAGGCATGTGATTTCCCTTTACGTTAAATGGCGAGCGATATATCTCTGCCTGAAGGAGAGATGACATTTGATCAGAGGAATCCTTCTGTGGAGTCCAACAATCGAGCAACTAGAGTTTAGAAAAACAGATCATGCATATTCACTTGCCTGTAGAAAACTGAAATTGGTGAAATAAATCTCAAATTCATAATGTTTAGATAGCTGCAGTTATCTTAAGTTCAACCTAGCCACTATGCTGCGAAATGTGGTAATTTCTGACCAAAGAATTCCAGGATTGGGCTGGAAGATGATGGCTGCTAAAGTTCAGGAGCATGTTATACAGAGCAGAGTAGAGACCTCACACAGGACTTAAAATGGGACAAGCAGATGCTTTCAATCTATGTGCCTCAAATCTAAGTGAAAGAAGGTATTTTTGGAATATAAAAACTTTATGCTAGCACCAGGATTATGCAAACAGAACTGTTTGATATTTTGCATATTTTCAGCTTTTTTGAGAACTGTATTTCAGATTTCTACTCTTGAAAATGCTTTTACTAATTGTAGCAAGGAACTCTTTGTACTTAAAAAACAGAAATGTTCCTTACTCCAAAGAGCATAAGGCAGAGATCTGGATCAAGAAATGCTTAAAGAGATTATTTTTAAAGAAGACTGAGAAAGACTGTCAGGATGACAGGCCTCTGCATGTGTTCCGTCCGTATGGAATAAAGTACTGAGCAGCAAAAATTATAATACACATACATGAGATAAAAAATATATACATAATAAAAAAGACATAATAAGGCATATTAGAAAGAACCATGATGCCATTCTGAACATTAGTCTGATGCAGTCAAAGGAAGAGGATAGGAAGACAGCATTTGGATGTGCCTCAAGGAAGAAAGATTTTRCTTCAAGTCAATTGCATGTCAGCAAAAATATTTTTTTCAGTTGAAACTGTTGGAAAAATGAGTAAACAATGTTCACAAAAAATTTGAAATGTTGTATCTTTTTGTGTTCTAATTTCCACCCTCCTACATACATATGAAAGGTCAAAATGTTGAGTGTACATTTGCAGGTAATGGGTTATGGCAAATTTTTTAAAAAAGCTGAGAAAATTTGGAATAATTTTCACCTGAAAACATTTCTTTTTTTCAAATAAAACTTGCTGGAATTATAAAACACAATAACTGGTGACCATCTCTAAATGAACTAGATTTGTGATTTCAAGACAAATAAAGAGAACTCCTGTCTTCCTTTGTATTATTCAGTCTGACCATGAATATCTTGAAAGGAATAATCACTTTCAAGAAAGCCATAAAAGCTACAGGACTAGTTTTCCTACTTATGTAAATCACTGTAACACTTACTGACTTTAGTGGATTTATGATGATCAACATCAGCTGAAGGTTTGGCTAAACTGAACCTTCAGTATATCTGCTTGGTAATCCAAAGATGTGAGGGTATTTCTGTGCATTAAAGTTAAATAGCCTGGTACTAAAATGGATCACTAGAGGGTCTGAAACCTAGTCTGAACCTGGKAAGTAAATATTTGAGTGGCTAATCTTGGAGATGTCTGCTGTTGTGGTTCACTATCAGTAAAGTAGTTAGCTAGAGCYGCAAAGCTGAGGTCACAACTTAGGGCTGCAGAGGAAACATATCTATAGGTGAACTTCTATAGATATTGCCAGGATACAGAGAGTAGGAAACTGCATTACAGAGCRTAACTCCTATACTTGACCCCATGTACTGCTGTGACTGCTGCAATACATATTAAACAAAGGCAAAAGAGAAAAGAGGTAAAATCATGTKAACAGATGTTGCCAAAAAAGAGAGATTTCACAAGTCTTAGTTACGGTTAAAAATATTTTTATGATCCCCAATTTCTGCATCACTAAGATATAATTTTAGTCTTCATATACCTACACTAACAGAACAGCAGTTATTGACTATCTAAAAGTACCAGAAGTCATGTTTTCTTAATCCTGGGGTTGTTTTTTTCCCCCAACAAATATAACTGAAATAATAGCAAAGCAGTCTCATTCCACCCCTACAACCCAGCAGCAAATACAAATCCATCAGGGTGACAATAGGATTAAACTGTAGGCACTGTTTGTTTGTCAGGCTTCTCCCTTAAATAACTTCCATGTGAGATGGTAAATTAAYGTTGCAATAAGTTGGTTCCTGTTGCGGGCCCAACAATAGAGCCAGCAATCCTCTTACTGTGGAGCATTACTTTTGCCTGTATGTCGTCTGGCTAAACTGTTCAGTCACCCTTTGTCTCCATAGGAGAACAACGTGCATGTTGATTTGCCAAGTCCCAAATCCTATATTTAATACAAAGCCTTGATGTCATGTGAAAAATAAAAAGTCTAACTCCCCCTGAATACCACTAAGAAAATTAAAAAGGGAAGGGGAAGAAATAGGAGGTGATATATAGAGATTTCCACATCCAAATCCAAAGACCCAAGCTGTGTCTTTAAAAAGTAGGCATGAGGAAAGGGTAATGTATTAATTGCATCATCTCAGGAATAGATCTTGAGCTATCATGGCTCATCTTCCTCCATGGCTTTTTCCTTGCTTTAATGTAAAACAATTTATTTGCTGACCTACATCAGCTCTGAAAGWGAGTGGATAGAGAAGACAGGGCCAAGACTGTATCTATTCCCTGTCAACTGTATTGGGTTTTGTTTGTTCCTAACTATTGAATCCAAGCTTGAGTACATCCAACGTGTAAAAGTATTGATAAATAAGAACCATGTGTCCTAAGTCTTCATGAAGCAAAAGGCCATATTGATAGGGTAATCTAGAGGCATGACTGTGACTTGCGCTGTACCTTTGCTGCTTTTTCACCTGGCTGACCAGGATACTGGTAGTCGTGGAGTTCACACCAGCTCCGCAGGTTTGCTAGATTTGATAGAKTCATGCATGGTAAGTGGCTTGTATTACTATAGTTTAATTTCTGCCAGTATGCAGGAAAGCTTGATCAAAGCTTATTCATTTTCAGTGAGCTGAACCCATTTCCTAGTTACACTGAAGGCATCCCATCCTCTTACACTCCTCTGTGAGCAGAGGAGACAGGAGAGCTAGATCTGAGGGTCCTTACTTGCTTTTTGGAGATGTCTTTTTCCCTCTCTCTCTCCATGGACAACAGAAATCTAGAGTAATTGCACTCCTAAATTAGATGCCTGAAATTGGGCAGGGTGTATCAGAGCCAAAGTCACTGCCATTTAAAGCTGCTCGCAGTGATGCTGTCAGAATGCTTGCTTGGTGATGAAAATGGCATATTTCAAAATGCATAAAAATGTATTGTTTTCAAGCAAATTTCATGTGAGAAGGAAAACAAATGAAACAGAATGATGATGACAAAATATTCCGTAGCAATAATTTCTGCGTGGCATAGTTTAGTTTTAATTTCAAAATAGCTTTAAAAAAATCATTGTTTCAGTGCATTAAAACAGTTATACCTAGCTTTGCTCTGAATGAAATGCTCTGAGTTTATCACAGCAAAATATTTGGACTGACCTTCACCTCCCTCAATTCTTTTTTTCCTTCAGGGAATTTCACCTTGCAGCAATTGGTTTATTTGTTTCTTCTCAGGGTTTGTTTGTTTTTTACAAATGGGCAAAAAAAAAATAACAGTTTTAAAATTTCTTATCTCACAGGAAAATCTGTGTGTCCTCTGTCCCTAGTTCTACTACCATCTCACGGTGTTGCTATAGTAAATGAATCTGTTGCCGTCAATTTGACTCCCATCAGACAAAAATAATGTTCAAAACTGTCCTGATATGCAACAGTGGGGAAAAACGGCATTTGCAATTGCATAATTTGTGTTCATTACCTGTGTTCCACCGAGAAATTCCCATTCCCAGAACAGAGCTCCATGGGTGCACTCCTGTACAAACAGATTACAAAAAAAATCCAGAATTTACAGTCTAGGTGCTGGAGACAAAAGGGTAGGGCGGGTGGGCAAGGCAGGAGCAAGGATAAGAGAAAAAAACAAGTCACACTTTAGGGGGAAAATGGTGAGCTTTTATTGCTGTTTGCATGACCAGTGGAGTTACAGATCCTGAGTCCTCTTCTGAGGCCATCCCTTCAGGTTAGAGCTCATGGGACAGGAGAGATTCTTGGGCTGTCATTACCCGGTGCCGGAGATAAATACATGAGTTCAATTACCAGGGCTGTCAATCTGCTGCATCTCATCAACACTAAATTTACTTTAAAGAGAGAGAAAAAAAATTGCACATAATTTATTATACAGAGAGGGTGAGGAATGCAAGCAGCATGAATCTCAGCCCGAAGCGCAAGAGATAATTTCCAATGTGAATAAACAGAAGGTTTCTGGAGCGGAGGTGCATTCTCAAAGTGACTTTATAAAAGCTTTCTCCTCACTCCAGCCTTCTCCCCCGCTCAGCAGCCTCCTTGAGATCTCATGTATCATTGTTTTGTGCACACCGCTTTCCATGAGATGAGTTTAATAGCATTATAAAAGTCACATTGTGCACAAATTGGGAACTTCAGCGCCTCGGTAACTGCTCTGATGCATACACACTTGCAAAGTTTTCAAAGCAGAAATGTTGAAGGCACTTCAAGGCACAAAAACATCCTTGGGTAAATTACTTCCTATTAGTATGTCACATATATCTTATATATGRCTGTGGTTTCATGAAGTGACAGCCGCGCTTGACAATAAAACTTTGCACTCTTTTTTATTTATATTTTTCCTGATTTTTTTTATTTCTTCCAAGTATATAATGTCTGATGCTAAACCACTCATCTTCCTGCTACCAGTGAGACCAGAGCTGCTTACTTTGATTACCAATAAGCTAGAGCATTTCTACCCCACCCTCCACCTTAACTCAGGAAGCCACCTGCCTGAAATATTAAGTAATTCTAATCACTGCAGGTTGTCACAGACAGTAGAAGGAAGCATGGACAGCTTTAAAAGGTGGTAGGTTCTAATCCTGTGACCCATTTAACATTAAAGGGAAAGAACATGAAAGTAAAGCTGAGAATCTAAAAAAGAGATGTTACCTTGTCTGGATAAATTCCACCTTAGATCACAGAATCTCAGTCTTTTCCAGTATCATGAAGCTATGTAGCAAAAACCAAACATACCAAGACTTCGCTCTCACCTACAAAGGAAAGGTTAGGCATAATGTTTCCCTATACCAATCCGTCAAATTATCTGCAACTTTCCCCCGTTCCWGATAGTGACGCCAGGTATGTAATCTGGCTGTCAGTTTCTGAATGAAAAATCTGATTTCCTTTTTTTGTTGTGTTTTATGCTTCTATGTAATCGGACATTGAGATTAGAACGATCTGTTTCACTTCAGGTTTACAATCTATTTCACTTCCTCATTTCTAATTACAATTTGGAATATTTTGTTGTTTGCATTTAAGACATCATGTGGAGATATTTAACACTTCAGATCTAGTAGGTTAAATGAAGCTTTTCATGTACTGATGGAAACTTTTAGAAATATATTGCAAATAGGGGGGAAAAGATCCTGCTTTTCCACTTTTCTTCCCCATTCTCCATTTATATGCCACTTTGAAACAGAGAAATAACATCTTCCTAACAAGTTTTGGTCATTTTGATGGCCCTGTATGATTTTCACTGGAATTTATTTCTTAAATTTTATGGCTGAGAGAAAGATGGATTATGTATAGCTAAATTGCAGAAAATAACCTGTGTATCAAATCCATATTTTAATCCTGAATTAAATTTACAAAGTCCACTTAACTGAGCTATAAACACTGTTTTTACAACTCAGGGAAAGGTTTTCTAAATGGATCTGTTTTCAGTTAAACAACTGAAAATGGACAGATCTGGAGGGATGGGAGGGTGGGAGAGGAAGCTTAGTAGTCAGTAAGTCTTTTTTGAAAATGTAGCCACAAAGTCTGACCTTTTGTATTCTCAGAAAAATGTTCTTCACAATTATGTTTCATTTCTAAATCTACCTTTATCATAAGACTCTGAAATTCATATCCCATTCAAAAGCTCATACTAAGTCACATTAASCCTAAAAAGATTATTTCTTCACCTTCACCATCATCAAAAATGGAAGCTGAAAGGTGTTTTCTTAAATTTATTTTAGGCATACAGTGCTCCATGTTTATACTCATCAAAGAATATGGAAAGTGTATTACTTATATATGCTTTTTAATTTGAATGGAAGGTAATAATACCTTTAAAAAACTAACAAAACTTAAGGCAAGAAAACAGACAAAACCATCAGTACTCTTCAAAAGACAGAGTTCAACGTAGCATTAGTGAGTCACAATGGTTTCAACCATTAAAATATCTTTTTTTTTTTTTGAGGAAATAGGCAACTATCCAATCCCAGATCTTGATCTGTAGGAGTTTTATTTTTTCAAGATTATATGGCATCATAAATCATATATAAACCAAATATCTGAAGCATAAAAAGTCTCATGTAGACACACCAAACAATATAACTTCCTTAGATAAAGCTACAAAGGTTTAATTTTAGTTCCTTTTTAGATAGTAACTCCTTAAGTAAATCTTCAAGAAATTGTTGGCAAACCTAGGAAGGAAGGAAGAGAGAGAAAGAGAAAGAAAGAGAGAAAGAAAAAGAAAGAGAAAAAGAAGGAAAGAGAAAGAAAGCAAGAAAAAATAAAAGAAGGAAAAAGAAGGAATGAAAAAGAAAGAACGAAAGAACAAGAAAGAATCTCAGAGGCATGGCTGAGTCCAGGGGGATTGCAATGGACTATAAGGCTCAGCCTCATCAGAGAAAGTCTTACTCCCAATGGGACCTGCATTGAAAGGGAATAATTGACTACAGAATAGAAAAATTGATTCATATTCTTTGAAGTCGAATCAAATTCCTCCTCCTGAAAACTTCCTTTCACAGATTACGGACCAAGTTTTCTTCTGCATCCTGTGAAGTACAATAAATTACTCCGATGTGAGTGAGAGGAGAATCTGCCTACAAACATTTGCTTCTTAAATTAAGGAAACAGAATATTTCCGTATGCATCAATTATTCTGTTCACCATTTCACTGCAGCAAATCTCTATGTGGCAATTCCTAATCTCTATTTTTTTCCAACATAGTTATATTCTCCCAAAGCATTTTTGCTCATTCCAGGAGCACCTTAAGGAACGTAACCAGCAGGGGTAGCTACATATGAGTCTTTCTTACTCTCTCTTCTCAGAAGAAAATTGTAATTTTTTAACTGACTATTTTATATCAATACAGTGCAAGTTGTTTGTAAGAACAGCAGAAGGTATAAAGAACTGCACTTGACACTCAAAATGGAAAGTGTTATGATCTATACAATGGCTCTTTCTTCTTGCAGAAATTTGTTCCACAATCACAGTGTGGTTTCTAAAAAAAGTCCTGTCTTCAGTACAAAAAAGCTTCACAGTACAAAGCCTCTATCTTCACTGAGGACAGTTCCTTCTTTCACAAGAAGAGAAGTTTTTCACTAATTAGCTCAGGGTGTTTATTAGTCCTCAATTTACCTTTCCAGATTTTGTAATGTAAGGTTCAAGACTTTGAACTTGACCTGACATCTGTGAGAAAGCAGAGTAAAGAACAGCGGACAGAGCTGATTTCCTTCCAGCAGCAAGGGAATGGATGGTGTGGTGGTAATCCTTCTCCATGAATTTAGGAAGTCAAAAAGAGCTAGTTATATATTTGAAACAAGGCAGTGACTTTCCCAGTTCCACATGGTGAATAATGACATTTCCTGCACTGACTTTAACAGGACATCCTGTGGAATGAGACATTGCTCCATGCAAGCATGTCAAAATGTGGGCCAAATACATCACAGCAAAAGAAAAGGGAGACAACCATCTTGAGTAAAGCCAGAACAACATTACTGAGCTCTGGTCTTCGGGAAATTCAGTCCTTTTCCTACTGTTTGTGTGGCCTTTGATGTTACAGGCTCACCTTTGTAAAAGGCATTTTGCAGCAGACACTTCAGATTGCTGTCCTTTTAAATCCAGACACGACAACCAGCTGGATGTCGCAGTGACCTCTTCCATGGCACAGTAGAACAAATCAGTGACAGAGTGCTCAAATCACTGCAAGACCAAAAGGGATCCCTCCCTCTCCTGGAGCCTGTGAGTATTTTCACATCTTTAGATGGCATTCAGGTTTCCTTATTTAGGCTGCTAAAAGTTAGAAACCGTAGTCTAAACTAGTCATTTAGGATTCCTGAATAGTCAACAGAAAGACATATATACCCCCAAAAGGGCAGTTCACCTCATCCTAAAATAAGTCTCTGGAATGAATCAGCAGAATTGTCCTCTGAATTGCACATATCTTTCCGCTAACTATAAGGGATGCTTAGGGTAACTCACATCTGTGAGGTTTAGATATCTATATTTATATATGAGGATTCCCACTTTCCTTATGGTATTCCAGTTTTCATTCCTGCAGAATTATGCATCAAAGAGAGGGAACAATGAAGGCCACATATTCAAGTCTTACCTCTTATGAGTACTTGGCTAGGTAACATAATCACAGTATGAGTTGAGGACTGATTTGAACAGGAAAAAAAAGACTTATGTTGGTCACCTCAGTTATTATGGAAAAAATATACCATAAACATAAAGCAATAATATCAATCTCACTTTTATGTTCACGCACACACAAGCCCACACTCACACACACACACACACACAAAGAAAAGGAAACAAGGTAAATTTGATCTCAATTTACGTAGATGGATAATAAGACTTTCAATTATTGTTGCATTATTTGTTAGTATGTGGATGAAAGATTAGGTGACAATATGCAAAATATATTTTCTGCATATTATAATATTTAGTAATGTCATTTGATTTTTTATATGTTTCATTAAATTGTTTTGTGGCTTTATTATCTACCCAGATGCACAGCTCAGAAATACAATTATTCAGATTTAGAAGCTATAAAATTTGGCATGCATTTACTTGTATTCAGAATTCCTGCATGTTAAAGAGAAATTACTGCATTCTCCCCACATAGCTCTGTTCTCATGCCTTTGCCGAACCATTCATTAGGCGGAGCACATTATAGAAAATACACCATTTATGTTAAGGAACCCTCTGATAACAGATGTATTTGTACAAAGCAAATATTTCAATATATCATAGCCTTTTGATCATGACTATAATAGAAGCAAACCTATACACATTTTCTGTAATGCATATCTCTGTTATATGGTTATTGAGAGGGGGGGAAATGAGTGCTATAGATTATATGTTGTGAGAAAAGGTACCTGCAGACAGAGGTTGACAAGCCTTTGAAAACATTATTGAATACAATACAAATTGTTCTGTTTTATAATAAATGTTTTGAGGCTGCATTTAAAAGCATGTTTCCTAGCTGAAGCACAGGGAGTTTTCCTTTGGACAAGTTGTTCCAGCTTTGGTTTGCCGTTGCTGTGTTTCATAAATCAAACACTCAAATATACAACACAATGTCCTGCAGTTGTACCATGTCCCCTGTAGTTGCGGCTGAGTCTGCCGCTGACGGAGAGCAGGGCAGAGAGCAAGTCAGCAGGTCTGTCCTGGCAGGATGGGTTTGAATTCCAGTGTCTGCTACGCTCTGCAAAGCCACCCCACAGCTGTGGATCCAGGCTGAGCCGCGAGCACCGATCCTGAGCCACAGACCAGATAAAAGCACCCCACCTCGCATGGTATGTGCCTACTAGGTCTGGGATTTCTACCAAAGGCTGAAATGAGCCTCAGCTGCTTATGAATGCACAAATAAATACACCAAGGAGAGAGTGTTATTGCTCTACTTGCATCCCTTTCTTCTCGCTCCACCTACGACAGGAACCACAGCACCACCGGGCTTTCCTTTCATCGACACATTCACCCTTGCACCATCCCCATCAGGTGGATGAGTGCTGCGATCTCCACTTTACAGCCCAGGGGCTAGGTTGCAGACTGCATTGCCGCTGCGATGCTCCCAGTGCATTAGCTCCATACCGTATCGGGCCACAGTCCCTGCACCCCGCTCGCACTTCGAGGCCAGCTCTGAGCCAGCTGGCACTCCCACAAGGAAAAATCCACATTTTGCATTTCAGGAAGTCCCCAAAGGCACTCTTGAGGGCTACACCAAGGAGCCCCAGAGCTCTGGTCCGCCATCTGTCCCAGCAAGACTGTAACATGACTGGTGTTATCGCAGATTACAGGCCTAGCTGTCTCCCATCCCTACGTACACATTGTACGTGCAGGCAGGCTGCATATTGTAAGTATATATATGAGCAGAGACAAGGACAACCTGTGTGAGTGCACTTTAGGCTTCAGGCCACACAATAGACAGGCAACCCATGTTGCCATCCCTGAAGAGGCTGTCCTAGCGATGTGCGAAGCCTATGGAGCATCAGCGACTGAGGATACAGGAATTRCTCATCTTTCTACCACTTTGTCCTAAAAGTAAAGTGGCGTGCAAACAGTGAAATTGGACTGAATATCTCTACTTCACAAAAGCCAAGGAGCTGGTCCTCCCTTTTCTTCTTCAGCTGGAATTATTAAAATGTAGAATAGCATTTTTTTTGTAAATGAATAACTTCTRCTTCAAGGTTTCTGATTAGGGTACAAGAACTTTATTACATGAATGAAATTGATATAATCTTTTTTGCCTAAATGTACACACATAATACAGATCACTTTAATTCCCATTTCTGCAGAGGTATAGAAATTTTCTTTATCCTAATGGATAGAATTTCAGGCAATTATGTTGTTTATATTTCATAGGCCAAACCCTATTTATTTTTTTATGTTAATTTACAATAACTCTATTGACTTCAACACAGTTACACTGGATTTACATTACTATAAATGGCAGTAGATGTTGGTCCTAAATGACTATGGGGATTTTGGATTACCCAATGGATTTGGAAAACCACACTCAATAATTCTGCTAAAAATGTCTTTATTCCTGAGGCCATTTAATATTTATGCACTTGTTTCAAGCTTGTTTCTACACAGTACAATGATTTATTATGAACCAACACTTACACAATAAACTATAATAAAACAGCTATTTAGGTTTGCTTATGTTTACCACAGAATCAGTTCAAGGCATCTGAGAATCCTCTTTGGTTAAAATCAAGTGTGTTCAACATAATGGAGAAATCTGACTTGATATAACCCACAAACCTGCAGGACTGACAAACAGGCTGGGCTGACGGATGCCAGTGGACATTTTTTGCCCATCTTAATTCCTTTCCTTAGGATGTCCCATTTCCTCCTCTCCTTCCAAATGCATTCTCTTTTGGAATTGGGGCTAAGGCTTACCAACAGTGAAGAGGAAGGGATCTCTTTCTGCCTGTCTTGGGTGTTTCTAAATTGTGAGTGAAGCAGATGCCCCTCGCTTTCGTAAGCTTTTCAGTTTCTACATTATATTCTTTCCATTATTAATTGAAAAAAGAAATTCTGGATAGCTCTCAACTTTTTCAAATCATGAATCACTTCTTTCAATGTCTGTGCAGGTTTGCTTGGACAAGCATATTGTCTCAAGGGAGAAGAAGCCTTGCTCTTCACACGTGTGGTTATCTTCCACTTATGTCATCCATTATTCTCCTATTTACACTGGATAACTGCCTGAAGGTCCCTTAACCCTGGGACCAGAAAGTTTTAAAATCCTTTTTTTTTTTTTTTAATTTAAGAAAACTCTGAACCTAAATTCTGTAGATTCAGAAAAATATCATGTTGATGTATGACATTTAAACTGAAAGCACTAAAAACTAAGAGCTCCCAGATTCCCAATGTGTTTCCCTACTGATGTATGCTGTCTTTCAGTAACCACAGATGCCTTTAATTTAATTTTTCACATGTTTTGTTCTCCATCAAGAAAGAAATGTTAGTCATCATCCTATCAACCACATAAAAAGTGGCTAAAATAAATACAGGCCTTGATATATCATCAGCTGCTGTTATTCTTGTTTTAAGTCAAAAGAATACCATTTCCACAAGTGTGCTCAGACTCACATTATAACATCTCTCATGTGCCCAGAGCTACATCTGGGTTTTTCAAAGCCACATCATGGCATAAGCCCCGTCACTGGCATGAGAGAAGGAAAAAAGGACTAGTCATCAGCACCTGCATCGTGTATACACGCTACCTCCCTTTGGCTGTAGCAACAAAGATCAAAACTGGTTCAACTTTCTGAAAGAAGTGCTGTGGTTCAGCAGTAGGTGTTTGAGCTCGGTAGAGCAACCACTGGGAGAAATTCTCCAGCTTCATTCTATGCAGTAAGACCAGATGGCCATAATGTAAGTTTATGGCCTATAAATCTATGAATTATTATTTCTGAATTCCTATATTGCAGTGAGAGGGAAGAATTAGCAGGGGCTTATATATGTGGTTAACCAACAGGACTTGGGATGTTGTAACTTCCTGTTATTGATATATAACTGCGTAAACAACAGTTTTTATTTTTACCATTTAAGTGCATGCATTAATTGAGCTGAAAAAACAGTAAAAAGCAAGTACTGCCCCGCCTATTCTTCAAAGTACTCTGCTCTCCAGTTACCATGGAGCCATACAAGCATCACATTCAACATTTAGCAGAAATCCCTGCTATGTGATGATTGTCATATACCCAGGAAAAAAGCCCACTGATTATTGGGCTTAAAATTTGACAAGAACTTAAAGTCATCAAGAAGGTACACGCATCATAAGAGCAGGGGACTAAAACAACTTTGGAAGGAAACAGAGCTTTTTTGTTGAAGAAGAGGCTACAAAAAAAGCAGAAGCAGGGCTATTGCCCTGAGACAGCTTGAGTGAGTCGAAATGCCAAATGGGGAGACTGGGGAAGATGAGACCCTTCCTGTTCATAGATGTTTCCAAATGAAACAAAAAATGTAAAAGGAAAATGGCTCCTACTACTCTCAAAGGGAAAAAAAATACTTTAGGTTAGGGCCAATGCTAAATATTTCCTACTTGAAAAGTAAGAGTTTTGGCTTGTGCCTTTACAAGAAATTCCACACATCTCTGCACATTCAGGATACCATTTCGCAGGCGTTGTTTCCACACTCTGCCGTTTAGGTTGGTTTCGACACCCAAACCAGCTCACTACAAATGAATCACGCAGTGGCCAGCAGAGAGGTCTGCACAGATGACAGCAATAGCTCTGGGACAGGRCAGTGGAATAACATAACTGAAGGCTTTGGGCATTCTCAAAACAGAGCAAAGTTTTCAAAGTTGCAAACTCTGTGCCACAAAAATGAATAAATGAGTTTGATTCAACAAGGTTTTTAAGTCAATCCCAGTAAGTCATCACTAGTCATCCTGTTGCAAAAGAGAGGGAAAATAATACGGATGAGCAATATAGAAATATATCTGCCAATCTAACTATTCAAACCAGTGCCAGGCAGAGATGTTCCATGAATATGTGATGCAAATCTCAGTAAAGAATTGCAGACACAGAGCATTCATTTAAAAGGGCCCAGCCATAMGGTGCTATTACAGTAAGTGTAAAATGCAGTTGCTCAGGGAGCGTGCTACTATTATCTCTTACAGCAACATGGTCAAAACCAAAGGTGAGTGGCACAGGGTTCTTTCGTGCTAACAAAGAATAGCACTGATGCACTTAAATGGAGAATAAGGCTTTAGTCTTTATATACAGGTGTAGTAAATAACATGTATTTGTTTATAAGAGGCAGTTATTCTCCATCTTGACCATAAGCCACAGGTAAACATTTTGTGGCCTCCCGCCACCATGCTGAAAATACAGTTTTCTCTTTTTGATATGATTTGCAAGTTAAAGACAGGCTTGGCAGACTGCTAAAAGCTTCAGTCCCTCTCTCTTCAACATCTATGGGAAGCGCAAAAGAGCACAGTGCAGAGGTATGCGCTCAGCTTATTCTTCGATTTAGCACAAGCAGATGCCGACCATCTGACAAAATTCGGACCATGCTTGCTGGATCAACCACACAGGATGAGACCCTGCAGATCTGGGCAGGTACAGYGTGATATCCAGCCCTGAGGAGACATTAGCAGGGTGACCGAGGAGGCTGAGTTGCCTAGTAACACTACCCAGCGAGGGGCATATAGGACAAGAGTGACTAGTCCAGAGCACTTCCTGATCCTCCCGGTTCATGGCTGCATCCAGATGCTGCAAGTAATTCTGGGGATCTACTAAGGCCAGTTAAGAATTGAAAAATCTAAGAAAAAAGAAAGAGCTAGAAAAAAATGTACGCTAGACAAATATAAAGTGACATTTAAGAAGTTGTCAAGACTCGCTATACATGCCAAAAATATAAGCCCAGTCCAAGTCAAAAAAATCCAATGTCAGTGACTCAGGAAAAAAAGAAAAAAAGCTCTCTGGAGCAAAGCCGACGTAGGTCTGATTATGCTGACAGGAAAAAAAATGTACTTGTTCTAGAATATTATTCTCACTTCCCTGAGAGCTTACTAGGAGACACTATGGCTAAACAGGTAATCAGGCATGCCAAATCTATTTTTGCTAAATATAGTACACCTGCCATCATAAAGTCTGACAGTGGGCTACAGTTTAGTAATTTACTGATGGGAATTAGTTGTCTCAAACAGTAAAGATGCCCCAAGCGTCCATCCCGCGGTTTAATGAAGCTGCCACCTCGGGAAGACTGAGCAGGAGACATTTGCAGATGAAGGGGACAGGGGCTGGAGGGGAAATAAAAGGGACATTTTGCCAAAGAAGGTATCACACGAGCACCAAGCACAGCAAGACAAGGTGAACCCGAAGATGCAGCACTCTCGGAGCAGCTGGATCAGATATCTCTCAGCAAAATGTCTTGGTATGTTAAAGGAGTCGCTCCCTGACATTAAGGGAGATTGGCAAAAATAACACTACTGAACAAACATACTTTCTAACTCCTGATGACAGTCCCAATAGTACTGACATCTCAGGAGAAACTTAATAATTTAAGCAACTAGAGATGAATCAATTTTTTTAAAATTGTTAATGAACTGAATATGATGATTACAGAAGTTTTTGACTGCATGTCATATACATACTTTCTGTCAAATATATTCTTTTTTTTTGACTAAGCAGGGAAAGCAAAACCTGTGTTGGGAACTGTGCCTTTCAATGACATAAGAAGGGTTGATTATTCCTGTCTTAGTCACCTAAAATTAGGTGCTAAAATCTGAGGTAGTCAAACAAGATCTATTTCTGGTCAGTAGAGAGGAACAGACACCTTCACAGGGGGATTCATTTCACCCCAAAGCAGGTATCTAAGCCTGGACAAATGTTTTTTCTCTCTGGAGTGGTCTCCACCTCCACACTGGCTATACGTGGGACAGGATAGTAATTCAGGTTTAGGTGTCTAACTTCTAGATATTTAAAGTCAGAAGTGCTGAATCCTGTCCTTAGCTTCGAGGATGAAGCTAGACTAGAAGTATCCATAGTAGAGGGCTGTTTTCAGTGACCTTAGGCCAGGCCTTCAATAAGAAAGCTTTTTGTTGCTTTGCCATGGACTCCTACATGCTACAGGGATCTGTCCTATCGCCCTCCTGCAACATTAGATCCGTTTCCCGGAAAATTTCTACTACAGTTAGTTTCGAGGTCCCAAGTTAATTTCCTCGCTACTTTTATTCCGGCACACCTTAGAGTCCTTCTTTGCAGCTGTAGCAAACCAAAACCTAAAGAACAAAAGCAGGGACAGGACATCTGCATTTCCCTTGGGCTTCATCTGTTCCCTCAAGCATGTGGCTATTGGCTACAACTCTGTGCATATAAGATCAGATTGTTTTGCTTAGCGTCTACCTCAGCACTAAAACTGCGATCTGCAGCTTTCGTGTCCTCCGAAATGTTAACATCAGAGCACCCTGGAAAGGCGACTGGGTGGCTGCAGGGACTGGCGGTAACGGCCTTCATTTCTGCGACCCAGTTTGAAGCTAGTCCATGGTAGATAGCAAACAAGCATTGCTACCATCTGATGGTTGCTTGAGGAAGTGAGTTTAGATGCTGCAAATGTTCATCTCAGAAAAACCACCACTCCATTACATCAAGAAGCACTGTGCTGGCAGCTTTCTGACTTGTAAAGGAAAAGTTTCCTAGACTTAATTTTATTTCTAGCTCCTCTCATGTGACTCTAAGGAAAACAGGCAGAAAATATGACTAGAATTGAAAACCGGAGTCTTTTGTATAATGAAATAGTTGTGTGAAGGACAGAGGTGTACTTTAACTTAGTCAGATGTTTTCTCTGAGGGAATTTAAAGAAACATTATATTAAAAAATTATTTTAATAACAAAGTTAAAATGCTATTATTTTAATAAAACAGTTTCGTTGGAGAAAAAACAACAACTTTGTTTTCATTTTTAAAGTTTTAAAATAATTTTGCTTTCATTTTCAGTGCATGGGTAAAACAGAGATCACTTTACAACCCTTCAGTGTTTTGTTTACATGTCCTACCCAGTGAGAAACTGAGGCACTGAGATATTAAATCTTAAAATTGCAGGTACTGTATTGAGATGGCCAGTACCTGACCTTTCAGCATGACTCATCTTATGTGATATTTTGCATCTTCAAAACCCAGCTGTCAGTGGATTCTTTCTTCACCGAATACTCAGAAATTTGGTGAAGGAAAATAATTACCTGCATGCAAATATTCTCTGTCCGCAATGGTTTTTGTCCTCAGCATCCATCCTTAGCCCCTTCTTGTCTCCCTGCCCCATACTGCCCCCAAACTTTTTATTAGATACATCACCCCATTTCCCTCAGGAGTCCAGTTCAGTTCATGCCCAGTCTCCCCCCTTTTCTTCCCATCAGTACCAAATCCAAGCTTCTCTTTCCTTTTTTCACTTTTTCCCCCTCCCTCTCCACTCCACTCTCCCACTCTAAAAATTCCTTACTTAAACCATTTTAGGGCCAAATCTTCTCTTATCTGCATTTGCATCAAGCAATTTCCTCCTCTTCTCCAACTAGACACATCTGAGGAGAATATAAAGGAAGGAGGACAGGAGAAAGCGCAGGGGAGACACTACTGAAATGGTGAACTCATCCCAGCCCACAGCAACTCTGAACTGCAATTGGAGTTAAAATTGAACTTAGCAGTTGAGATTTAAGGTATCTCTAACAGGAAAAGGGAGTTTGTGAATTTTAAAGGCCTGTACCTCGGTTAAAACCTGGGCACAGCAAAGGGCCCATCTCCCAACCAAAGATCATCATTGTCTGAGGTCTTCAGTCCTTGCTCCAGTATCTCGTAGAGTTGGAGCTTAATTAACAAAATATTACCAGAAATTCGTAGCTAGGATATATATGTGAAATCTCATTTGAAGCAAAATAATGTACTTTTTCTACATATAATGATTTCTTCTTGAAGATAAATGCATTTGTTTATGAAGTGAACAAAAAAGGGGATAGTCATTGCAATGTCTTCCTTTGCTTTTGCATATCTGGATCTTTGTACATACTCTGAAAGGTGTCACTGCTTCAAAATTTGCCACAGCGTGGTTATCCTTGCCGTAATGGTACTTAAGCATCTTATCACTTTTTAGTACCACTATGTAGTTTTAAATTCTTTTCTCCTTACAACATCAAGAAACCGTTTGCTCCATGTTCCAGAGAGAGGAAATCTGGACAACAGAAAACTTAATGACTTACCCCAAGTCATACAGGTAGCACAGAAGATAACCTAAGAGGGTTTTCAATGTAACATGTCTATGACGACACGGACAATGATTGTTCTCTGTTCCATAATGCCTAGAAACAAACTGATGGGTCTACCCACTGACAGGATTCAACACTTTTCTGGGATGCAGCAGTATCCTCCCTTACTGGGTGTTGAATTTTGGTGACTGAGACTGCAATTCTCCTATGGAAAAGCAACAGTCCCCGCACAGGAACTCACAACTATTACATACTGACTAAAGCGTAGTTCTGGAAGTCCCAGTGTAGCACTGGTGTTATGGAAAGAGTTGCCACTTGTCACCTTTACAAAGACCATCGCTACAGGTATCATATTCTGTACTGTCTTTTATAAACTACAGTCAAATAGCAGAGGGAGACACAGAAAAATAGGCAATCAAAGCTAAAAGTAAAATCATTTCTATTGACAACGATATGTGAAATGAACTCCCTGTTATCTGAAGATGGCTGTGTGTTTCAAGTGTTAGGATTTAAACATTAATTCTGACTTCAAGATTTTATTTCTTTCTAATTTACACTATTACATTTTCCCAGTGTTTTGCAATCAATTGTAGATACAGTTCAACTTTTATGACTTTCTCAAATACTATATTTTGAAACTTAAAAATAGAAATGCATTTTTTTACTTTTAGAAAAAGGTCAATATTGAGGGTTTTCTTATTTTCTTTAAAAAAACAAACAAAGTAATGATTAGACCCAAATACTGCATAACCCAACTACTGAAAGGAATTGTTCAATTACAATTTATGTCTTCAGATACTGCAAGCACATGGATTATCAGAGGGATTCAATAGTACAGGAAGTTAAAGGAGAGCAATAAGTAATTTTTTTAAACAGAAAAGGGCAGAGATCTCTGACAAAATTCAGAAACAGGATAATACTTCCTGCTTTCCTGCTTTCCCTCCAACCTTCCTTTCTGTTGTCTTCTATGACCTAGCATTGGGGGAAGAAAAAGGGGGGGGGGGAGTTCTCGTTTTTCTCCATTTTTTTCATATTAAATCTGAATAGTCTAAGCCGAACAGGTTGCTGAAAGCAAAATAATGTTAGAACTGCACTTAAGATAGCAGCTGATTGGATTCTGACTTGCGTGAAACTCATGGAGGATCAACATCACTAAGGAAAAGACAAATGGAGATAGAATTTAGAATGATTTTTAAATAGGAATTAACACAAATATGACCAGAGTGAGCAAAGAACAATCAAGGATTGGCCCAAAAAAGTCAGATCAAAATCAGAGCTCTGGACATAGATCTGCTGTTACATTGTCAAGCCATACCTGTCCTGTTTGTCTCCAAAAGAAAATTTAAGGAATGGGTGCAGTTTGTCTAGAAAGGAGGAAACTAGTGGGAGACAAGCTAATGGTTCTGCTGTTCAAAAGCTGCCAAGACAAGTGTGATGAATTGTTCTTCAGAGTCACTGTGGATAGGAAAAGAAGGAATGGACTTAAATTACAGCAAAGCAGATTTAAATTAGACATCAGGAAAATGTTCTCCTGCTGGAGAATAGCTAAGCAGCTGAGTAAATTGTTTAGAAAGCTTGTAACAACTCCATTTTTGGAGGTTCTTTAACACAGGGTGAACGGCTATTAGGCATGCAATAGGCAGAGATAATCTGCCTTAGAAGGGCAAAAGAAGAGATTATTTTATGTTTCTACATTTACTTCAGTCTAACCGTGAGTCAGTTCCCAAGTATTACTAACTGAAGTTAGCTTTTTTTTTTTCTTCTCAAAGAACATAAATTCTCCATAACATAGAGAACCTGGAGATAAGTGTATTCTGGACACCAGAAAGGATGGCTGTTCTTCATCAAACAGTATCTAGTTGCTTGATTGTTCTTCCTCCAAACTATTGTTCCCCAAAGTAAGGACCAGCAAAGAAATTAAAACAGCCAGTTACAAATAATGAAATAATCTAGTAAACTGGAGACCTAATTTAGAAAATATTCATAAGATTTCAAGACTGGGATATTTGAGGCAAAAATAGAACCATTCTCTTCAATGATTTATAAGATTGCTTTTGAGAGACAGGGTGGAACATATACAGTGAAGTAGTGAGTGAAAACATTAGTAATTGTTGACAAGTTGCATTTTAAAGGGTAGCAGCACCATTTGCCCTCCTGAATTTAGTATCAGTACTTCCATGAGCTTTCTGATCAATACAGATGTGACTTTGGTGGGCATGGGAAAGGCATGACCTCAGTTATTCCCTTGACCTAGAAATGTCAGGGTTAATCTGATCTTCCACTTAATATCTAGGTTGCCTGCCCTTCTTTCTGGGAGTACAGCTTTGAAGGCAAACACTGAGCAACAGTGATATAACCACTAAGCTTTCAGTTCAAAACTCTCAGTCGCTATCTTATCCTCTTTGCCAAATTTATGAGTTTTTTATGAATGTAAGTCTTACTTTGATTTTTGCCTACTGTATCAAGCCCCTCAAATTAAGAGTTGCTATTTCATGAGATTAAAATAGCCCCATAGGAGATAGGTTTCCAGGAGCACAGCACAAACAAAATGGCAGCTCTCCTCCAAATGCCCAGAAGAAGACATGGAGTTGCTTAGACACATTATTGTAAGATGGTTATCAGATAGCGGGTGATAAATTGGATGCTGCTTCATGCCACCTAAAACAGTTAAGTGAGTTTGGGGATTTTTCCCCTAAACTTATGAGCTTACCTCCACCTAAGTTGCTCCTTTGGCATTTGAACAGTAGTTTGGATGTTATCGCAAGTGACAATACAAGTGCTACTGCAAGTCAATACTCCTTGTGTTTTGGAAGCAACTGGAACCTTCTGAATATCCCAACAATTAATAATTAAATTTCTTCACTGTAGATGTACGTAAGAGACCTCTGGGATTTCTGAAAATCTTTGCTAAAGGGCCTTCAACTTTCTGAGAAAATGTTAGGTGTGTGTTAGGTGTGAATATGTGGGAATATTTCTTCCCTGGGTCCCAGAAGCAGTACAAGAAGCGGTAGAATCCATGTTTCATGTTTGGGACCAAAACAGGTCCACTGCTAAACACTGTGTCCATTGGTTTGAAAAATGGAACCGGAAGAAAGTGGTTTCTGCTAGTTCTGCCCAACATTTTGCATGGTTCTTGTTGAGCCTATTTTGCCTGCAGAAATCTATGATTCTCTAAGAGTCAGAATAGGCCCATTTCTAAAAGGACATTTGAAAGGAGGACTGTGGGGCAGAGTAGGAAGGAGAACAAAAAGAGCATGGTTAGTTACTTTCCTATAAATGCTAAATCTTATTAGTAGTTGGGTCCTTGCAGTGCTCAGAACTTCAGCTTTTTTGTCTGTTTTTCTTCACTGATCAGTTAGCTATATGGTCCCACTACCCTTCCTCACCTTTCCCTGAATTCTCCCACTTGCTCTGCCTGAGACCTATATCAGTATCCATCACCTCAGATGGTTCAGTAGTTTTGGAAACCCTTTCCCATACTCTTAGAGAGCTCTCAGGCATCCCTTTTTGGTCAGCAGTTCTCCAGCATTACGTTCTACTTTCCCTCATCTTCCCTTCAACACCCTTTTAATCCATCAAACACTATTTAATTATTGCTTTCACGGCTCTGGTAGAGTTCAACCAAGAGCTGAACTTCACTGTGCTATATGAACACTTAAGCAGAGTTTCTGTTGCTGAAAAAGTTTATAGTCGACAAGAGACAAAGAGTGGGGGAACACAGTATTTTTGTCATATTTTACTGAGGGTGAGTGGGAACATCAAACTATTGCCTTCTGTTCACACAAGAAATCTCTGGTGTATTTAAAATACTCTGAGTCTCCGCCTAGAGTCTAAAAGCACCTTCCATTTCATCAAGGTTTCATATTATGCAAACTACATATATTTTAGAAGTTCTTTTTGATTCCCAACCTTTAACATTTAACAGATTTATTTGTTATTGTTGTTGTTGCTTTTTTTTTTCTCACCTTCCAAAATGGTTTGCTTTGATTTCACGGTGTCAAAAAATCTGCAATCACCTTTGCATAAAATTGGCCTGTGCTCATGATTTGGCTGTATTCTTTGCGTTTTGGCCACTAGAGGGTAGCACAAACAGCCTCCTGGAGAGAAGGTCCAAGTGCCCCCCGGGAAGTCTATGGGACACAGATCAGGCCTGGCAGGGTGATAAAGCAGTAGTGTGGAGCTGTGAACAAAGGATCAAAGCTCACTCCTTGCTTCTGTGCATTTCAACAGTGAGGCCACCACTGAAGTGACCGGATCTAGGAAATGGATGATCACTGCCCATTAACATAGCTATGGTGTTTGAGGGCTAAAGAAAGGTACATATGTACCTATATTAATAAGATGCAGCAGATGTTTGGTTTTGTTTGAATGAACAATGATATATATTTAAGTCTTGGAGCAGCACACATGTAGGCCTGAATAAGAGCACACAGATGTATGTCTGCAATGTTTACAGGAACAAACTGTGGATAAATTCAAAGATGGTTGAATTAATCAGTGGCATATTGAACAAAAACATATGCAAGAAGTAGGTATAACAAAAATGTGCCTTTGTAAATTCAAGTCTACGATGGTCTAGGTACTCTTAATTGCTTAGAAACCTTACTCACATTGATATCCTTTTGGCTCTTAAGTCTCATAAATGCCACTTGACTTTGCCTTGAGAAAGTCACAGTATTTAGACCATCAATACAAGAGTTTCTATACATGAAAGGTTTACTAGCCTACCTAACCTAGGCCTGGATAACCCAAGACCATGGAAAAAGACAGGAGACAGATACTCAGTTGATACAGCACATTTAACTTGCAGATGCTAAGAAATAGGTCAGATCTACTGTAGCAATTTCCTACATCCTAATAAAAAATAAAAGCAATAGAATTTCTAATATCCCACATTGGGTTCTAGTTACCTTGGCTGTCCTGAACAGAAAAGAAGGCAGAGAAGCCTAGTCAAAGAGGGTGAAAATGCAGCACAGTTATGATGCACACTGACCTCCAGATAACACATAAACTGGAACTGCTGTACAGAGTACAGAAGGCAGCAAAATACTCAAGGAGTGATCCAGTACAGAACAGGATGCAACAGCTGAGGAAGGCCTATTATAAAGCAATTTTCGTAAAGTCTCTACAGTAGGCCAAGGAACTGGAAAAAAAAAGATAAGAACGACAGACAGGAAAATTATATAACAGGTTGTAGATCATCAGTGATTTTTTTTTCTTCTCAGCAGTAATGAATCTGGTAGTAAAATCAGCAGAAAAGCAGTGTACAGGTCCACTGATGGCAGGAATAAAGCAGACCCAGGGGAAAGCCTAAATGGACAATAATTGCAGGTTATTATATACTGTGCTACAGTGCAGTGGAAAGCTGGTCAGCTATTAGCAAGGTTGGAAGGAATAATCAAGAGGACAGGGAAGAAAGTTTATATTCTTTCAGATACAGCAAGTCAGAGGCAAGGCACTGGAACTGAGAGATGGGAAAAGAAGCCAATGACATGGAGAGGGAACAGCATTATACACCAGGGTCATATCTCCACTGATGAGGGAGGAATTTGTTGGAGTTTCTAAATATAAATTTTTAAGACACTTTGACTCCAATGCATCCCACGCAGCTTTAAGCTAGCTGAGGTGCCTAGATTAGGTGCAGAGGTCTCCTAGGCACCTCTAAAGGGGATTCAGCCCACCTTGGATCTGAACCACTGTCTGGATCTGTCTGTCTCTCTATTGACTTTACAGGAAGTTTACAGCAACGAGGCTATTAATTTTAGTTTCTTAAATAAGATCAACAATCAGCTTAGATGAGGGAGGTGCTCAGGGCAAGCAGGGCCATAGATACACCCACAGGGAGACAAATATGAACAACATGCACAGGAAATGTCAGTCAGGAGGGATTTCATGACATTCCCAAGAATGATCTCAATTTTTCTGTGTAGTATCTTTGCTAACACTTACAGAGCCTGCTGCAAGATCACGCATGTGCTCCCTCACCCATACTCGCTGGCACAGTAAAATCATTGAGGGACAAATGTATGCCCATGCACACAGAGAGCAGCTGCCTGCCAGTCTGGGAGCAGAGGTATAGAAAACACTTCTTAATATGCCTCCTTGTCTTTCAAGGCCAAGAGCACCTAATGGCCAGAAGCTGAGATGAGGTGTGCAGTGTGCCATATGGTCTGCAGTGATGTCAGGAAATGCCGCTGCTCTAACACTCCATTGAAAAATCACTGTGTAATATAACTTAATCTTACCCATTTCATTTTTTTTACCAGTCCTTACACCAAACTAACCTTACAGCTAACATAGTGTAGGTGAAACTGAAAACTGAAAGAAGAGGGGGAATTGAACAGGAAACATACTTCCTAGATTTGACACACTTTCCAAGGTATGCGCAGTATTATCTATCAGCAGAAGTCTTCAGCAGGGCGTTACTATGCCTAACTGAAATTTCCTTTTCAACTCCTAAGTGGCCTTCATTCGTGTAGTCCTTGAGGCCAGATGTATTTACCTGTGTTAGACACTGAGCAGAATCCCATTGTCTAAGCGTAGGCATGCAGTGTCCTGTTAAGAGCTGTGGGACATCCCACCCTGCCTCTAGTTACCACTCCAGAAGGCTGCAGGCCTCCTGAAAGTCCTGTGTCATACCTACCTACCCCATGCACATGTCTTAGGTACTGTAGGGCACCTGAGATATCACTGGATGCCTCTGTTCAGACAGCCACATGCCATCCCTAGGTACATAGTTGCCATAGCTTCAATGGAAAAAGATAAACAGTTCCTGAAGGTGACTCATATCTCAAGCAGGCTGAATTGTCTTCTGCAGATGCCTGTCCTTCTGGCTTGACTCTATATAGTTTTGGATAACTAATCTTCTTCTTGGGTACCTCAGATAGGTGTCAGAGTTAAGTGGGATGAGTCTGGACCTGAGTGCCTCCCAGTCCTCAATGTATTTATCCTACCAGCCTTCCTGTGAAGGAAAGAGATGCTATAATTCTTCCCTGACATATGGGGAACTGAAACAGTCACGCAGGGAGTTCGTGCTTGAGGAGGAAATCAACTCTCCATCTTCTAGATCATAGCTGTTGAATTGTTCAGTTTTATGTTGTTAGAATTGCTTGCCCTCACAACTGCCAAAGGTTTAAAAACAATATTATTATTAATTTGACTCCAGTAAATTGATTTAGTTTAACAGTGTAGCCTATTTGTAACTTTTTTTCTGCATCTTTGGCAAGTGCCTCATTTTCCTTGGCATATCTTGATTCAGTTATGACATTAGGAAAAAAAAAAAAGACAGAGGAGCCCAACTTTTCTGCTGATTATTTCAACTCCCACTGCACAGCATATGACTGAGAAATCCTAAAGATGAGTCAGAGGGTGAAATAGGAAGCATGGAGAGATCGTCTTAAACTAATGGGGACATTGAAAAAATATCTAAGAAAACAAAAATAAACATATTCACATTTTTAAAGGAACTGTCTTTAAAGATTTTCTCAGTAAAACACCAGAATATTTTACTTTTGAAGAGAGAAAAAAATTATGTTAGAAAATATATTTTTCTTTGGATGAATTTGTGCCAAATTTGGAGAAAGAATTCAATCACTAAAGTGTAGTGCAGGAGGAATTTACATTATAAGATATCACAACTCAGCTTTAATTATGGCATTGCCACTAATGCAACCTTATAATAACGCTTAGATGGGAGACCTGCAAGGGAAACCCGAGTGACTCAGGAAATGGGAATGAGTCAGTAAAAGACCTCATTTTTTTTCCTCTTCATGCCAGGTACCGAACAGGGCTCCACTGAGGTCATAGAGAGCGTTGTGCTTCTGCAGATGTCTTCTTTCAAACCAAGATATGAAACCTTGTACTGTCTGCTTACAGTTATTGAAGCTCTCACAACCATTTTTACCCTCCTGTCCTACCCAAAGTCCAACTAGAACAATCACATTCTGTCTACATATAGTGCTGCTGCAGCATCACTGAAGGAGAGATTTTTTTCTTCACTCCCAGATCTAAAAACTTGTCTGATTGTTAGCTGGTGTTAAACAGATGCTGTTCTCAACGATCTCTGGCCTCTCAGGACCACAATTTTGCATCTTATCTGGAAAAGACTACATTTCACGTTGCACTGCCATCTAACACACTGCTGGGCTACTGATTCAGCACAGAGAACTGAAACTTCATCATCTTTTCTACTGCAAGGAAGTTTTTCGTGACAATTTGAACACCTTTCACTGAGGAGTTCTTCCAAAGGGCCTGGCATGTTAAAGGTGGTGTTTTGCATGCAGAAGTTGAACATTTCAAGATGTTCCTTTTAGATAATAAAAAAAACAGTAGTTTGGTGCAAGATTTTAGTCCAGGCTCAGATGGATGTAGCCATAGTTGAGGGTGGGTGAGAAATATTGTATTATTCATGGGAAGGAGGCACACAGAGTATAGTTTGCCAAAGTGTTCTTTACCAAGAGAGTGTTTTTCATCAGTGAGCACCTGGAAGAGTCTGGGAGAGGCTAAGAAGTGGGCAAGTATAGAAATATATTTCTTTCAGTTGTGGGAAGAGTGGAGGATTTTTTTGGATAAGTAGCACAAGGATATGGAGCAAAGTCTTGGAGATCTTATTCCCAGGTGACTGCTTGTCACATGACTTGAGTGAAATTATTTAGCCTACCTGGTCTCCAAGGGGAATCAACTTCTTGAACTTTTTTTTCAGGGGTGCTTTGAAAGTCTTTTTTCAGAAATGTCTGTCACATGCTTTGAGTTTGTTTCAGAATTACCCATTCCAAAGAGGACAGGAGTGCCTTTGTCTTTGTCTGCTATTGGATTCAAAGGAGTTTTGCTTGGGTGAGGACTGGTAAGATAAGCTGATAAAGAGACTAGTTAACTAGATTAGGGCAAATAGGATATAGCTGATAATGACAGTAAGTGAGAAAGCTGGCAACTGGGCAGGGATAACGGGATTTATTGGGGAAGTCACATGTGAGTTGACATGTTTTTCAGCTACTGACCAGGAGAAAAACAAAAGTCATGAGCTAAAACAATAATGCAATGGACACCAAACTAAGCCTTGAGACAACTGAATTACTGCGCCCGAGATTACAGAAGAGAGGAAGATAAGGAGTGGGGGAGCAAGGAGATGAGAAAAAGTGATGAAAGCTGAGCAGGAAGTGAGGAAGTGGAGTAAATCCTTTTAGTTGGATTCTTGGCTAGGTTGTGGGAAATGGGCAAACACCATACTGTTCAAATTAGAACTGGCCATGCTTCGTTTTCTGCATTTTTCCTTGACTACAGCAGTGCTAGAAACAAGAGATCGGCATTTGTGTATTTATTTAATTGTCAGCCCATAAATTTGCAGTGATTTCAGTGTCCCCTTTATAGGTGAAAGCTATGCCAATCCTACAATAGCAAAGGTGATAGAAAGCAGATTCAAGGCCTGGAGAGGCATCCAAGCTTTCTTGTTCAGCTCTGCACAAGTGAGATTGAGGGTCACCCAGGTCCACTGGTTCTGGAGCAAGAAGAGCTGATGTCAGCTTCTTTAGCACAGAGAGGAGATGACAGGCTGCAACCTGTATATTGTCTGCATATGTCTGTGCTTTTGTAGGAGAAAAAAGTTGATTTCCTTATAGATTGTCTTGTAGAGGTGAGGGTTGCATGTTTCTTTTGTAATGAGGAAGACTTAAGCATAGGAATAAGATGAGTTTAAGTAGAGAGTGGAGAAATATTTTATTAATCCAACCATATTGCTGAAGGAAAAAACCCTAATAATAAAAGAGCTTCCCCACCCATGAGCTTTTTTGGAGGCCTTCTTCAAGCTCATATGCCCAAGAGCTTGCCTACTTTTTTTTTTTTTTTTCCTAGACCCATCTGTTGGTCTAACATAACTTGCTTTGGTTCTAATGTTACAGGGAAGGCTAGAATACTGGAATACAAATTGCACCATCACATTCAGAGGGAGCTTTTTATTTCTCTGTGGGGGGTATAGGATCACACTCTTGAGACAATCAGTGAAATTCCATAGGCAAACATGCGGCCTTGAAAAAGACAATGGTTTTCTGTTGAGTTTCATTGAACGACTCTGTGTGTGGCAGAGAGGTAAGGGGGAAATAATGCTATTCCCACTTTAGAGCTCATGAAACACAAAGCAAAGTGGCCTACAGCCACGCCAAAGATCAGAACCAAGAACAGAGTCCAAATCATCAGACTCCAGGTGTGAGACAACAAGCTACATTGCCTTGTCCTTTAACTGAGACTGTTTCTGTGGCGTCTTTCTCCAGTGTTAAATGCACAAGGAGAAGAATAATGAAGAGCCTAAGTGGAGGGATATAATGAAGAGTTGTGAGGTTTTGTTCAGTTGTAACAATCTCACATGTTTATTAATAGAAGGTCGCCATGTATAAATATATAATTTTAGCTGGATATGGGCAGCATCTCTTTAATTATCTAAAGAAAGAGGGTACTCATTATGTAGATAGTACAGGAACATCATTCAGCAGAAAAGCAATAGAAAATTTCAAGCAAATAAAAGCATGAACTGATTTTTTTCTTGTCTCTTGCTTTTCATTATGAGTCATTTCTACAGAATCTGTATATGTGTGTGTATGTGTGGTGTATATTTATATATAAAAATATAATATCTCTATGACATATATAAAATCATGTGTGTGCTTCCTCGGTAACTCTGAAGGCAGGCAGAAGCTGTAAAATCAGAAAAAAAGAAGTGAAATGAATGCAGAGCTGACCCAGCTCAGTGTGCAGTGACTGAGGGTAGAATAGAATTTGGTTTCACAAATTGAACTTCCTTTCATAGCCAATGTGTCCCAAAGTGCTTTACATACAGTACAATGAGAGTGATGCCGGGAGTGGAGGCAAACACAGCAGTCATTGTAGGCACAAAAATAGCTCGCATGTAGCCTTCTATATTAGAATCTGTTTCAGCAGAAGAATACTGGCCTTGGGAACATTATTAACTCTATATTCATCTGTTTCCTTGTTGCCAAGGAATGCTGACCTTCCCCCTGGACAGCCTCTGGGAGGATGGATTCAAGAAAAAGTTGTACCTTCCATTCCCTTTAACAAACCCTGCTATTATCATGCTCAGGCTCCCATATTGCACCCTGCGTTTCTGAGTGTATTGGTCCTTTCTGTTTTATTCCATCTTGGGCCTTGTCTGTTTGAACGTGTACAGGATTTCAGACTGTTCTTAAATCAGAAACTGGAAGTGGGCCAATGACAGCATTACGTCCAGCCCTTTGCATTCATTGTAGCTACAGAGCATTGAATCGTATTACAGAAGAGTATTTCATTGTTACTAAGATTCCCAGGGACCTCAGTACAGCATCATGCAAATTATCTCCCGGAAAATTATTGTGTCCAGGGGAACTCCTATGTGTCATACGGTATTTACTCACCACAGTGACCTTTATTCTATGCATTCATGGATCATTTACGAACTTAGGACTGAAACCATCCCACCTAGCTTTAGGAATTCATTTGAAACATCTTAGTTAGCAGTCTAGTCATGATAAACTTTGTATCTGATGGAGAGGTAGAAGCATCACCACTGGCCAGTTTTGAAGAGTCAGGAATGAGAACGTCCTCCAGAGATTCAGCTGGGGTTTCACCTCCTGACTTCTAGGGTCTTGTCACTTGTATGAGGCAAAATATAAATTCATTAGTGTTAAAAACAGAATGACTCTCATTACTCAATCCATTGTACAGACAGGAAACTGAAGGTCAGCATAGATACGTGATCTCCCTATTGAGATCAGTGTTAGACACAGGACTGAAACCTAGTTCTCATCATTCATATCCCTCACTTTTAGCACAACACAAACGTGGGAAACCTTGGAAAGTCTACGGAGTGCTTTAGGGTTCACAGTAGGCCAACATATATCAAGACTGTGTCCAAATTGACCAGCAAATATATATTCTTTGTTACGGCATTGTTGCTCTAATCTCCTCATTGTCCAAACCAGAGGAGTCTAAATAAAGCTCACAGTAATTCCCATTCAGACTACAAGTCTCACCTTTTTTCCATGGAAACTGTGACACAAGAGCCTTGATACAGTCCTGAATCTGACCCTGGTATGAGCTCAGGGACATGGAAACTCTTTGGGGTTCACAAGCTGTCCTGTAATCTGTTAAGTTTAGGAACTAATACTGCTCAGCCTAGCCCCTACTTACATGTAAATCCATTGACAACAGAGTGTCTTCCAGTTTACACAGGTTTAAGTAAAAGAAGAATATGATCCTACTAATGTCACCATAGAAATCAAAAGCAGTCAAAAGCTGCATGTGGCAAAAAAAATCCCAGAATATTAAGGTCAATATTAGGGAGTATGCTGAGACTGTTCAGCTGGTGAACTGATTCATCAGAAGGCACATTACCCTCCCCAGCCCACCTGACTTATTGACTTTTGATTTTCAAAGCTTTGATATGCTCTATTGCAAGAATAGCAAAATCGATGAGATGTGATAACTGGGGATAATTTGGTATAAAATCTACTGCTCACCAAGTCAAGTGCTTTGAAAGGAGGGAAAGGGGATATGACAGCTGAAAGAGTTCTTTAAAAATATATATTTATATATTTTAAATGTCAGGGAGAGATAATAATAAAGAATTCCTGGAAACTTTCAATGCTTATAAATATTTCAGATGAATTTCAGTGTTTTCAAACAGAGGTGCAGGCTGGGGGTTATGGTGGCCTTGGGTCTTGTGTGTTTAGGCAGATATTTCCACCTCACACATTTCTTATTTTAATAAAAAATAGAATAAAGGAACTGAACAGCAGTTTGGTTTCTTATTCAATTGTTTGGCATGAAGGAGCAGATCCTTAGCTAATATAGGCAAAGATATTTTACACCAATCAATGGAGATAAAACTCATATTTGCTTTAAAGAGCTTTCTCTTCAGATGAAAAAGCTGAGGTTTCCTGGGCTGGGCAGTGTAACCTGATCTAGGTTTTCTGTAAAGCTCAGGAGAGGCAAAGAGACTGGAAACTGATGGCCCTTGGACAGCAGTATATGCTCCCTTGGGAAGCAAATTCCCTGCAGAATACAGGCACCAAAAATTGCATCCCCATCTTCAGTTAAGCACAGACTCCTATGTGTTCTCAAACCCAGACTGGCCCACTGTTTATAATGGAAACTCAGGGGCCAACAGTAAAAGCCTTAGTTTGACCTCTGGAGATGACTGGGGAAGACAACCGAGTTTACAAGCTCTTATAGCTTGGCTAGATCAAATGTAGGTCAGACTAAGCTTGCTTGGGCCTGAGGCACACAGGAGCAGGAGTGTTACAGAAGCTCAGCCTACATCAGCTGGGTGGATGGAAAGAAGATCCCTTTGGTGTGCACATCTCTTTTCCAGGACTGTTCTTTTTTGTAACAAACTGGATCCCAAAAATACTGAATATGTTGATATGTGGAGGGGAGTAATCTTATTACCTAAAGTTTTTCATGGATATTAGACCCATAACCTACCTAGCTAGTTGCCCCCCAGCCTGATTCTGGCTCTTCAAGGGAGCAGAGTTCTCTCTCAGGTGCTCTCCTGAAGAAGAACACCTGACCATGTACCAGCAGATGTACAGCATGAGCCAACGAATGAAAGGAAAACTACTGGACAGGCACCCCCAGTTTTGATTCTGTTTCCTAACTGATCCCTTTTTGGATACAAGTAAGTCATTTGACTTTTTCCATGGGCTCGAGATGACTTTCTATTTAGATCTGTAGGAGATCTTCTGGTTAGTCCAACGGGAGGAAGTTTAAATTCCGTGCCTCACTGCCCTATGCTTTCACACAAAAAGGTTGAATGCTGTCTGTACATGCAACAGTAATATTGGCATTTCCTACCTTTCAAGTACCAGGCTTTTCATTCTTCATTGCATTATTTGACTATTAAAATGTTAATATATGTATGCAAATTTCTCTGTTCATCTTACATGTTTTGGGTTTTGTTTTTTTTTGAGATGTGCATAAATTCACATGGGTCATGACATCTTTAGACTCATTGCATTACTTCCTGTCACAACATTTCACACTGTAGCCGATAGCAATAGAAGGCTTCCAGCCTATCTGAGAAACCGCTTGAGATGGAGCTGGAATATTTTGCCAGTCTCCTACCTGAATCTGATGACAGTGGAGATATGACAGGGGTCAGAGACCTCTCATTCCACTATGGACTCTGGAAGAGCCCACATCTTTTTGGCCATTTACCCCCAAACTTTACTTCTTTCAGTTTATGCTTTTACCCTTCCAAATTATCTCATCTCGTATCAGACTCCCCATCCTAATCCTGTGAATCTAATTGCCTTAAATGTCTGTTCAGATCTTCCTCAGAAAGACCTCAACCTTTTTGCCCACCCAGTTCTTCTCTGATACCTCTGGATTTCCTATCCTAGACCATTTCTTCACCAAGACCTTTCTGTTTTTTCCAGGAAACTGTAGCTCTTTTGCCTTCATCTGCCTTCTCTGTGAATCACAGTTTTCCCTTCGCTTCCACATTCCATCTTGATTTCCCACTCTCCTCCTTCTTCAGGCCCTCTTTCACTCCTCTCTAAGCATTTTGTCTCACCTGATGCCTCCTAGAGATCTGACACTTCTTCTTTCTGATTTCAAGTCTAGCATTTCTTCTTCAGCTAGAGGTCTGGTAGGAATGAATGGCCCTTGATACCACCTATCTTTCAGCATCAACTACAGACATAACTGGGACTCCTAAATTAAGTGGATGAATGAGTAAAGCACAAAGGATGGACAATTCTCCATTCTAATTTCAGTGCTGATCCAAGGCCCAGCACAACCTGTCAGAGCTGGAGCTGGAAATACAGGAAAAGATCTGTTCACCCTCCTTTTACAGTCAACTGGACAAATGGAGTCTGAATCTTTGTATTATGCTGTCACTTATACTACATCTATTGCTTTAAGAAGGTCCTGGGGAGTTACATGCAATCTACAGTTTCCCTGAGATGCTGGAAGGATGTCTAAGATGAAAACAACTCCCAGGTGCAAAAGACATTTTAAGGTGACCAAGACCCTACCTTCTCCTAGTGAATTCATGCTTGTGCACACACAGCAGCTAGACAATCTCCTGTATTCATTCCATAAGCTTATTAAAGTTGTGTTGGCTAAACAGTTAGCTAGAATCATCAGTAGTCTCTGCCTTTGCTCTTGAAGCCTTGGACAGTTTGTACATCCTTGCTTAATTCCTTTAGAGGCTCCTTCTGCATGTCTGGCCTTTACAAGACAGCCAAAGGTATCGGAAATTTACCATTCTGGACAGAAAAGGACAAGAGATATAAGAAATAGAAATTAAAAAGGCATGGGACCAGATCTAAAGTTTATTACATTCATAAACTCTAGGATGGATTTAGAAAACTGACGATTAGGGAAAGTGAGCATATTTGCAACACAAGTAACAAATAATGCAGGTAGAGATATTGCATATCAGACAGCAGAGAACTGATTGATAGGTAGATATACTGGTAGACAGAGAGAAAGAGAAGAAGAGAAATTGAGAGAAGTAATATAAAATAAGAAAAGATTATTTTCTTTAAGAATACCATGAAATGCTAACAGAAAACTAATGAGCATTTTTGCACACTTGGCTGTAGTGTCCCCTTCTTCTCTGTCTATAGTATTTCCATGCGTGCGTGTCTGTGCATGCACACATACACGTGCACGCACACACACACTCTGTCAACACTTGGTCATCTGCCATGCATCTGCATTAGAATGAGGCTACATGAAGTTGGCAGTGTTGATGCTGGACCCTGACTGACATTCCCTCCAGCTACTTTGAGAATAAAATAGGAGCAAGAATGGGTTTTGTGAAACAAGTATTCATTCATGCAAGCAAATCCAATATTGAGACTGTGCCTACAACATACGTTGTTCAAAGTGAGACTCGGCATAGCTTCAGAAGTAAAACGTGCCACAGGATATCAGGACATTCTGGATCTTATTGCTGACTTTGCCATTGTTTCCCTTGAGGCTGTAAACCATCGCTTAAAAGTGGCCACAGACTTGGATGTTAGCATCACACACCTAGTCTGCATGCTTGGTTGTCTATAAAGTTCAGTGGGTAGTGAGAGGCCAAAATACAAGTTAGCTGTTTATGTCCTTTGCAGACATAGGCTTGATTTTCAAGATTATGCACTAGCTGTAACTACAGTTATGGGAGGACAACACACGTGGTTTAAATCAGTCTTTAACTTAAATTAAGCTATAATCCCCAAATCCCAAGCTGGAGAGAAAAATAGCAACAATAAAAAACCCAAAATAGTGAAACTTTTTCTCCTTGTGGCTTTCTATCTCATGCTCATCATCTGAATAAAAAGGATAACTGTGAACACACATATACACACACATAGATGGACACACACACAAAAAAACATACACACAAGCCCTAATTAGAAGAAAAGTATTCTGGCTGCAAAGCCAAGCACTTAAATGTTAAGAAACCCCAGAATGGAGGTTGTGTGCACAACCTGAATTTGCCTTTGTTGTACAGATGCATCCTAATTCAGCCTTTAATTACATGATCATTCACAGAACGGATCGCACGTGTAGTGCTGTTTGTTGGCTGCAGAGGACAGGGGGGATCCTGTCTCCCATTTCAAGCACACAGGAGAGTGGGCTTTGCTGGGCAAAGGCAGGAGCTCTTGTGCTTCTAATTCATCCCTGTCTCAGATACATCCCTCCCTCATTCTGCATTCCTCCTCCCTGTCCCAGTCCTGTATCTGGTTTCCTTCCTTGGGCCTCTCTCAGCTTGTCTTTTTGTCTTGCCTGAGCTTGCCACTGCCCTGTCCCTGAGTTTTCCATCCTCACAAGCTCTCAGTTCCACTATGCTTTCCACAGTTTCTTCTCTGATATTTTCCTGCATTGTATCCCTTATACTGATTTCTCCCTGGMCCCTGTTATTCTGCCACAGCCAGTTCTCCATTAGATATCCCCCCTCCYATTTTACACCGTTTTCCTATTTTTTTCCTACTGAAAAGCAGACTGTTACATCTCAGCAGAGCCCTCCCTCTCAATCTCTCCTTGGCTAACTGTGTCAATGCAAATAAATAATCAGGGAATTTTTTAACCCTGGGGCCAAATGACATGGCACAGCATGCCCATATGGCTAAACTCTCTTTTTCCTGAGAACAGTCTGGCCTTGTCCATATTGCCTATTGGGAATACCCTATTGGCCTGGGATGACCTCTAAATTGCACCCAGAGGGTGTCTGGAAGACTGATAGTTTGCATGGGCCAAAACTATGCCAAGAACCTGCTAAGATTGGGCAGTCAGCACCATTCTGAACCCTATGCRCTGGACCTGGGTAATTTGCTAGTATAGATACTACCCCAGAACCTGAATGCCAGTCTCTGTTCCCTATCCGTGTCTCTGTCCTCAACCCATCCCAGTGTACTCTGACCTCCTTTCTCTTTCCAGCTTCCCTGAACCCCTCCAGCTGTTTCTTTTCATTTTCTACTCTAGTTGCACTCTCGGATCTGCTTGACAGTCCCTGAAAGCACAAGAAAGCCCGGCTCCGTGTTTTTCTCCCAGGTATCCAGGCCCCAATTGTTCCTGGCCTGTGCCAGGCCAGTGCTGCAATGACAGGAATAGCTCTTCTCTCCACTGGCGTGTGCCCGGTGAGGGCAGAGTCACTGGGGAATCTGGTTTTGGAAATCTGCATCTCCAGTGAGAGTGTGAGAACTGTCATTTTCCCAAGGCTTTTAATTGGCCACTTTGGGGCAGATTTTCCCAGAGATAGCAAAAAGGCTTGAGAAAGAGCTTCACCTCCTGTCGGCTGCTAGTATTATGCTGTAAAGCATGGGGACAGGAGAGCTTTACAAAGCATCTCATTTGATGCAGTTCAAACCAGACCACTTCTCCTCTGGGTTGTTCTCAGGAATGGACAAATAGCTCTGGCTGAAATTTTCCCGAAATAATTGAAGAATTTGAGTCTAACACAGGCACCCAACTTAGAGAATTTCAGCCGAAATCTGTACAGCTTATCAAAGCTGAAAAGGTTTTTATTATAGGAAGGCTCAGGCACCCTTTATATTTGGTGGTGCTACCAGATGCTATTAAACTAAAATCTCCCTTCCTCACAGGGGCGCTGTGAGCATTAATTTGTTAATGATTGCACAATGATTTGATGATGAAAAGGACCATATTAACGTGAAGCATTATTGTTCCTACAAAACAAGCTTGCCTGCTTTCATTACTGATTATGTACAGGGACATACATACGATGGAAAAGGAATGGGGAGATAATAAACTTGATATTTCTTTCAAAGGACTATTACAACATGTTTCACAGTGTTCACAGCATGGATAATAGGAATATTCTGGAGGTCTCTGTTTAAGCAGGAGAATCCATTGGGTGGAATTTAATGACGTGCATGAATGTATCTGCACAAATCCTTGGTCTAAACATACATGCGAACACACAAGCACACAGTCTCTTCTATTTTTCTATCATCTATTAACCCCAAGTTCATACACAGCCTTCCCTTTATCACCTGAAATTCATCATTACTCCTTTAATAACAAAAGGCCTCGATAAACAAAGCTCCTTTTTATTACAATGGTAGCTTTTGTTGCCTATTTCATTGACTATCAGCCTATACTAAGCTCCTTTGGATGCAAATAGTTTTTCATTTCTCTCCTCAATCAACCTTCTTGATTCTAACTAAAGCAGAAAAAAAAAGAAAAAGAAAAAAGAAAAAAAAAAGAGAGAAAAGAAACACCCACACTGATTCACACATTAATTCAGGGACCAATCTTGCAAATGTTCACATGAGTAATCCTTCCTCAGATGAATAATCCCTCTGACCACAGCAGACTGATTAACAACAATGCAGATTAAGTTTTTCAGGATTGGGCCTATCCCCCGATGCTTGGGTTCTCACCCAAAGTTCAGCGGATGATTTTTTTCTCATTTTATTAGATGTATTGGAGGCCCACATGCAGCTCTCAAATATTTGATCTGATTACCCAGCTAATAGGGCCCGATTCTGTCAGCACTCCCTAGAAAGCCTAACGACCTGAAGTAAAAAATCCCATTTGAGTTAGAAGACTTTGCAGGATCGGGCCCGTTGATAATTGCTGAGAGGTATAGCTTTGACTTGTGACTAGAATGTTTATCTTTCCTGTAAGTGGTCTGATATTTCATTTGAAAACCCTCAAAAAACAAGCTGGTAGGGAGAGCTACTTAGCTTAGAGATAGCTGATTTAGCTACCGAGGTCTAAAGAGGGACGAATCTTTATCTAAAAAAAAAAAAAAAGCATGTTTTGTCTATTTATTTGGAACAAAACTTTTCTGCAACGCACCTGATGTTATTCAGCTGGTGATGGCTCTGTGTGCTATGCATGGGTCCAGGTTTTGAAGTTCAGCAGAAGAATCCCCCTCCAGCAACCTTTCAGCCTATTCCTGCCTTTCTTCTTTACCTGCTAGTTTCCTGGAGAATGAAGATATTCAGGACTGATGTATTCCCCCCTTCCCCTCACCAAACAGTGTTCATTAAAAACTTGCTGCTAGCAAGGGCCTGATCCAGCCCTCCTGGAAATTGGAAAGCTGTCTCCTGACGTCATGGGGACGAGGAGCATACTAATGCACRCAAGTACCTTTACTAATGCGGGCAGTCCTGTTAACAACAGCGGAGTTGTTCACGGGATTAACAGCAATCAATCAAGCCCTTTGAAAGGAACATTAAAAGCCAAAGCCGGATCCTGCAAACCCTTTCTCCCACGAGTTGTGCGTATACCTGTGGCTGGTCCCACTGCATCTGTCTCTTCACGTGAACGGCCTAGCAGTGTCAGTGCATTTTTCCAGCTGCGCTGAATTGGCGTAGCATTTCTTCTGAGGAGGTAAGAAYCGCTGACAGCCTATCCCAAAACAAATAGTGTGTGTGTTCCCAAAAAAAGGCACTACTCGGAGTGAGGAGAAGGAGCAAAATGGGGCTACGGACAGGCTTGGAGGCGATTGCTCTTTTTCCTGCAAGCAGACACACAGAAAAACATTTTTAATAATAATCTTCGAATATTTCTTTTAACTCCTTTATTTCTGTTCCAAGCAGATAAATGGTTTTCACTCTCTGGGAGAAACTGGAGCCTGTTACAAAAGACCTTATTCTTGAAAAATTCCTGTGGCCTCCCCTGGTTATGGATTGCTGAACTGGACCTACTGTGATTACACTGGGAACATTTCTCACTTGGGAACAGTTTGGCAAAGGCTGGTTTATAGATAACAATTTTAGTCCTTTGCCTATATCTGTTTAAAATCCAGTACAGCCCCTTATACATGCAAAAAGGTGCTTATGGGGTATAGCTTGTTTCCTTCCACAGGAGCAGCTGTGTTCATCTCGGAGCCCTTGCAGCAATATTTGTGTCCATTTTATTTCATCCTGCCACCCCTCACAGCTGTGCCTGTGCACCAGGGGGCTGTACTTGAACGGCATCCATTTCCAAATGACTATACTTACTGCTCTGTGAAAATGGGGCGTGGACCAGCCCAAAGTTTTAAAAAATAAGCATATAGGTATAAAAAAGCCGCCCTTGCTGAGCAACAAAATGACTCTTTTCGCTGCCCTGTTCTTTTAATTGGTTTTCATTTGGGATGAGCTGTGATTGCAGGCAGAGCGGCCTGCTCACGGACAAGGTGTTAAGAGAGCTGTCCCTGGGATGGATCAGTGCCGGATGCTGTTTCACTTTTGGCTATAGTGGTTACTCCTTCTTTTAAAAAGTATTCTCTCAGTGAGCCTTCCTAGCACTATTGCAGGTGTGGACAGAGTGGATATTAAGATTTTTAACGTCCTGGTTCAGGGTGGGTGGAGGGGTGCCAGAAGATTTTGTTTCATGCAGGTTTTGTTGCTGTTGTTGTCTTTTTTTTTCTTTTTTTTTTTAATCACAGTCCAAGGCACAAGGCAGGATTTGCGAGCGGGTGAGTCACAGGGCTGGGAATTCGGGAGAGGGGGCTGTCGGGGGGGGGGTTACCTTCCCGCAGCTCCCGGGCTGCCAGCTCCCCGCACTCTGAGCCTTTAAGGCGTCGTTAGCAAACGCCCAGCAAGGGAAGGCGGCGGATCGCCCCCGGCAGCCCGCGGCGCCGCRCGCCCGGCCGGCAGACAGACAGACAGACAGCGCGCTGCGCCCGCCACCGGCCCCGCACCGGGCGCCTGCCGGCAGCTGCCTCCCCGRCAGCGGCGAAAGAGGTTTAAAGAGCCGTAAAATGCGGCGAGAGGCTCCGGCGCTGCCTGGGGCCG
>NW_020448542.1:621067-857636 GCF_003343035.1 Apteryx rowi
AGCGGGGAGCGGTCCCGGCGCCGTGCGGCCGCACCGGGCCGCGTCCGTCGGGGGGGTTCAGGCCAGGTAACTTGGMGGCTGCTCGGAGCTCGCCTGCTGGTATTTCTCCGAGCTTCATCCCCGCACAGATTGCACGGGAACCCGGGGCGGGGGAAGGGGGGGGGGATTGCTCTGAGCACACGCAGCGCCTTGTTTTGTTRCTGTCCGGATTACTGTTATTATTATTTGGGGGACAAGGGGGAGTTGTGTCCTTAATCCGAGCCTGCCGGCCCTCCCCACCCCAGATGCTGTGAAAGGAGAGCTGGTTTCATTTCCACCATACAGTACACTTTGTCTGGAGAGCATTGTTCGGACAAGCAACTCCCGATCCCTGATGACTACAAAATACGATTTATGTTTCCATCAGAGAGAGACAGAATATCCTGATGGCTTGAGAGTCGGGCAAGGAAATCTTATCTAATCAATCCCTTTCCAATACACACATACACACACGTAGCTAGTATAAGAGATAACGCCCGCGCTGACTGTATGTAAAATAAATACCGGCAGCATAAAAATTAACAATAGTCATCTCGATTTTTTCCTCTCCCTCCAAAGACCTACAATAATACAATTTGCGCCTTTCCTAGCTTGATGTCATCATCAKCAGCATAATTAAAGAAAAAAGCTTAAAGAGCATGCATTTTTTTTCAGATGCAACAAGAAACAGATATAGTAAAGAGAGCTTGTAACATCACAACCACAACAACAACAGCAAAAGCAACCTCTGAGCCCGAGGATTCGTCCGTATCTGAACTGCTTTTATTATCAATTGCGAAATCATAATAAGAGTAAATAATAAATAAGAGGCATCATCATAATAGGAAAAAGTCAGAACACCTTGGGTTTTTTTTTCCCCCTCTCAAATAAAAGGCAGTTTTCCCGATGATCACTGAAATTATAACGACAGCGATTGATCGGAGGGCTTGCAAAGGAAAAGGAAAAAAAAAATCATCATCATTGGTCCTAAAAACGCAACCGTTCCCCTTTGCTCACTTGGCACAATAGAAATTGACTGTCTCTCAAAGAGCCATGCGCCTAGTGCTATTTATAGCCAGGGGCTGTGTTGGAAGATACCATTAAGCTTCTCCCAGGCAGACAGACAGGGGGGTGGTTGGTTGGGAGGAGGGGGTTTAGCCAGAGTAGAGGCAAAAGCAATCCCCCACCCCCAGCCTCCCTTCCCCGCACACACACACATCCACACACTCACACCCCACCCCCTAGTCTGGCTGGGAATTTGAACCGATCCAGCCTGTTTAAACGGAAAGGACACAGATCTTCAATGTAAAAAAAAAATCAGATCAGACCCAGAGAGAGAGAGAGACGGAGAGGGAGGAGTGTGTGTGTGTGTGAGTGTGTGTGTGTGTGTGTGAAAGAGGGAGAGAGAGAGAGAGAGAGAGGGAGGGAGAGAGAAAAGAAGAGGGGGAAAAAAAGGAAAGAAGATTTTCTCTATGTATATAAAGATGGCCACGTTAGCAAACGGACAACCAGACAATACCAGCCTGAGTAGCAATCACAGCAACCCCAGCACCAACGGGCATATGAACGGATTAAACCATAGTCCCGGAAACCCATCCACCATCCCAATGAAGGACCACGATGCCATTAAGCTCTTTATTGGGCAGATCCCCCGTAACCTGGACGAGAAAGACCTCAAACCGCTCTTCGAGGAGTTCGGGAAGATCTATGAACTGACGGTGCTGAAGGACAGGTTCACTGGCATGCACAAAGGTGAGTTACCTCCTGAACTTTCCCGGGAGAGATCGGGAGAGGAAGGCAGGCTCTCGCTCCCTCTCTGGGTCTCTCTTTCTCTCTTTTCTTTCGATTTCATTTCATTTTATTTCATTTTCGGCTGGCCGGGGGCGGAGGCGGCTGGCTGGGGCGGAGGGAAAGAAATAATAGACCCTCCTGGAAAGAAAAGAGAGAGAGAGGCAAAGAAGGGGGTCAGCTCTGTTTTATTTCTTTATTAGTATTTTTATTTCTTTCCCTCCCCCTGTATTATTATTATTATTATTATTATTTTGCTGAGATGCAGCCACTTGAGAAAGCCGGAGAGTCCAGGCGAAAGAGAAAGAGAGGGAGGCTCGGCTGGCAGGCAGCTGTCCACAGACTGTGGTGCTGAAAAAGATTAAGAGGATTTCTTTATTTATCTTTGGGAGCCGCACATTTTCCACCGAGGGGTGTGTGTGCGTGTGTGCGCGTATGTGCGCGGAGCTGGGAAGCCCCTATTTTACAACTGTTGTGTGTTAGGCACCGATGCTTTTTTTTTTTCTTTCTTCTTCTTCTTCTTCTTCTTCTTATTTTTAATTTTTATTTTTACTGTTGTTAGTAGGGTTCTTATTTTTAGTCCGCTTTGAAGCCGGGGTGGAGGAAGAGTGAGTTGCTCAGGGGGGTTATTTAATTTTATTTTTGTTCAGCGTGGGAACAGGGATATAAACAACAATAAAAAAGCCCATCTCAAGGGGTGGGGGGGGAATGAAATCACGAAGTGTGTGTGTGTTGGAGGGGGCGAGCCGGGAGGCATGGGTTGCAGTTGAATTCCAGAGGGAGAGAAGTCTCCAAGCAGACATATTCAAAGTGCTACTTTAATGTGCCCAAAGTCCATCCCGGGAACTTCTTGGGTTTTCTTTCAAGGAAGTGGAGACGTGCTCCCCGTGCGATGCTTCGCTCATTCTAGTTCTGCCCGCTCCTCTCTCTGGTTAGACTCTCCGGAGGTGCATTTCAGACAGAGGATGCTACGTTTTAGGGGGTGGGGGAGGGTGCATGTAGTTGGGGGAGATGCTTAGATCCCCGGGTAGGAAAGTAGGACTCACAGGGAGGAAGTTGAAGGTAATTTGCATGGTAGCCCCACTTAGGAGCAGGAGAGACCTGGGAGTGAAGCAAGACACGTTATTAATTCAGGTTCTGTAAATGTGTGTGTGTGTGTTTGTGTATCTATTTCATTAAAAACGTAGTATTTAAAAAATAATAATAAAAAGAAATATTAGACCCTGAAGTGAGTGGGGTGTGACTGCAGATCTAGTTCAGGAGGAGATACTGTTTTTCAGGGGGCTACGGGGAAGTGGAAGTTGCTCTGTTAACGGAGAGGTTCAGTACCAGCCTCTACTCCAGCCTGGTGGACTCCTGGCAGGGATAGTTGCTGGGAACGGCATTATTGGCTTTCCAGCTTTCCAGCTGCCTTGGCGAGTTGTAAATCTTAAACTTAATGGCATGTTTAGGAGGCATCTTTTCCCCTTTCCCACTCACTCCCCTCCTTTYTTCCACCCTCAGGAAATGCGAATGAAAATACCAGACTGTGCAAACTACCAGTATCTCACAGGCTAGAGAAAATATCTAGGGATCGGAGATTGGGGATTCAGCCCAAGTTATAGGGTATTTCTTCCTTCCTTCTTTGCCGGTCCCTCCAAACACCCATCTCGTATTTGTAATGATCAGTGTAACCCTTCAGAACCTCGCTTTTCTTTCAGACTAGCTTCCTAGAAACAACATCAAGGTCGGATGGGTATCATTTAAACAAGACATCCATACTATAATAATTATTAATAATAACAATAAGAATAATAGTAAAAAGCACAAGAAAGGAGAGGTCCTGGGAGGTTCTGCCTAATACATGAAGCATAGTGAGAGTAGCCACTGAGCCTCTGTGTGTGCGCATGTGTTTGTAAAAATTATCTCAGGTCTCCTTAAAATAAAAATAACAACAGTAAAAGCTACACCGAAGAGAATCACCTCAATACGATGTAGCGGAAACCTCTGAGCTAACATCTAGATAAGAGATTTCTTGGTGGGGGACTTATTTTGCTTTGCTGATGAGATTTTATTCTTTTGTTTTGTTCTGTTTTAAACCTGCAATTAATCAAGCTATGCGCTAACTTTAATTTCTATTTCATAGACGTGATTCTGCCTCTTGCAGTTCAGTTTTTCTTGTACTGTATGTCTGAATTCATAGACACAAACTCAGGAATGGGGGGAGGGACAGATAGAGAGAAAGAGGGGGATCATTTATCTTGCTTGGATGTGTTTAACACATATTCCTGAATTAAGCAAGATCCTAACTTCATTTCCCTTCATTTCACTCTGTTTCAAAGCTGCAGCCTAGGAAAAAAGCCAGGTGGGAAATCTTGTCACCTCATCAAACCAAATTGCATGAGTTCATCTTGAAAGAAACATAGTCATTTTTAACCTCCTAGAAGTTCTGGACTTTGGAGGGAAAAATGATGATGACGATTGCTATAATGCAGGCGAGGGTTTGAGTGAAGCTTCAACAGACACCGAGTTGCCAGCGTTTCGGAGATCGGTTTTATTTAGTACATCCGAGAAGAGTTTGAACTCCTTTCTAGCGATGCCGCTGATTTATTAGCTAATCCTGATAAAAATGTGCCTCTGGCTACCTGGAAAAAAATTACTTTCTTGCCAGTAGTGATTAATTACTATTAAGTCAAAAAGCATGATGGGGCTTTGAAGGATGAGGTTTGTGTTTGGCTTTATTTTATTTCATTTCTTTTCATTTWTAACACATTTTTTTCCCTTTCTCTTCTCTAAATTCAGTCATATGAAACATACTATTCTCTCAGATCTCCTTATTTTTGCTTTTCTTTGGAGGCATAGCTGAAGAATTGCATAAATATAGTCCAACTTGGCTCAAAGGGGTTAGGATGGCAATGTGAAACCCCAAGATGCTTTCCATAACTGATGCATAATGTTTATACATTAATTGATCCATCACTCTCAGTTAATTTCATTCCTAATCCAGGGAATGAGGCTGTGGCAGTGGTGTACCTTGAAGGGTTAATACTGGTTAATAGTTTATTTAAGTGTATGGAGAACTGGTTGGTGTGGGGGGGGGAAGAAGGTGTGCTTCTGTTGGGGGTAGGGAAAGACGAAGAATTAGCTCAGAGTAAAAATGTAGCAATCAGAGTAATTTCAGGTGTAAATCCATTGAAATGAGAGTGCAGGATGTGTATGCTTCAAAATATTATGAAGAGATCCTATGGTAATGCTTGTGTATAGCAGGAGGAAATTTAAAATTAAGAACCTGAAGATAAAGTAAATGATTATTCCCCCCTCCCAAGAAACTACCGAAAAGGGGGAGTGAAGTCCCAGGTTCTGCCACCAGCAGCCCTGTCTGATACCAGGCCAGATACCAGGGAAGAGGCAGGGGAGCTCGATCCTTCTGCAGACACACGAAGAGAGAAAGGGGTGCGGGGGAAGCAGCCTGCGAGGGAAGGCGGGAAAGGATTGCCAGATCCCTGAGAAAAGAAGCTTTCATGGCACGAGCTTAGCTGTTACATATTTCCCCAGCCCTCGCTTCTCTCCACACGGGGCAGGAACGCACTCCCGCTGTGGTACTTTGTTTTAGTGTTGGGAAGAGGCTCTGTGCTGAGATCCGCGGGTAGGAATCTACCGGGGCTGAGCTGACCCACCCACGCGCTTCCACATACACACACACGCGCGCGGAGTTAACTAATCACACTTGAACAATTTAGCAAGCCATTCATTCATAACTTCCCCCCTTCTATCTAGCAGTGGAGTATGCTTAAAGGCTGAGTTACTGGGAGACATAAAGGTTAGTGCTCTCAGGACAGCCATATTATAATGCATTATCTTTGAAGTCATTTAAGGCCAATTTAAGTGGTATTTAGTATAATATTTATGAATTAATGTAATCTAAATATAGGACTGTCCCCAAAGGTTTAAACAGCCTTTTCTATCGAAGCATACTTGTACCCAAGCCTTGGAATGTGTTTTAATTTAAAACACACAGGTCTCCATAATATTCTATTTAAGAAGTCAGAAGAAATCAGCATTCCACACTTAACTGAGATTTACTGAAACACACACGGGTGAGTACACTTAAAGAGTGGAGATAGTGTGCAGTGGGAAAACAAGAGTTTTTCATAGACCTGAAAGCGACAACATTCTTTCAACCCTCATTTAGGGGGGAAAAAGTACAAAACCCATAAAACCTCTGCAAAATTCACCACAGCAGTCCTGTGGTTAGGACGGTGTACCTATCTGACCCGAGCCTCACTCGACGAGCAGTCAATGCAGTTAGAAAAATGCAGTACAAAAAGAATAGTTTAGTTCTTCTATTGCTTTACCTTCTCAAAAGTATAAATAATTCTGGAATTTAAGACACCTGGGGGGTAGGTAAGCAAAGCTTCCATTCATTATATTCTGTTATGTTTGATTACAAAGATAGATGATAGATATTTTAAATCCTTGTTAAGTCTAAGCATGATTATGAAGATTTTAAATATCTCAGAAATTCAAAGGTGCAATGACAATGGACATTCAATTAAGAAGATATATTTGTATATATGTATAAATGTATAGATTTGTGTGTGTGTATACATACAGAAAAAGAGGGATGTATACATATTCATGCATATAGCCTTTGGGAAATGGAAATTTAGTTGAAAAGAAGCACAACGCAATACAGGTGCTGAATAAACTCCTCCATAATTGAAACATAAGGCTTGCCTGGCTGAAAGCAACACATACAGCATTTAGTATGGTAGTAAACCAAACAAGTTTTAGGGAGGTAAATGCACAAATAAACTAGAATAAAACAGAGAAGGCTTTATGCCTTAGGTCTGAAGAACAACCCCTTAAAACAATCAAAATGCAATTGGATATCTTGATGGGAGAGAGAGAGAGAGAAAAAACAACCCCCTGTACATTTATAATCTCCCGTACAGATGAGCATCTATGTATATTTGATAATGTCAAACAGATAGCCCAGATCGCTTCATAAATTAGGAGGCTATATGTTAACTCTTTTTTCGGGGGTCTGGACATGGATTTTGGTATCTAAAGGCAGCTGCAGCCAGTTATGATGCTGTTCTTACGGTTGTGTCAGCATTTCCAAGACAAACTCCAATTTTCAGGGATCTCTTGTCTGGCTGTTAAGTTTTGCGCTCAGCTGAAAGCTGTTCTCCAACTAACCCCACTACCATATCAACTACTCATCCCTACAAGACTGTGTTTGTTTTAAAGTTGCATAATGCGGAGGAAAGAAAAAAAATAAAGTTTATGTTACTAGATCTTTTGTTTCCTCTTTTACCCTTCTCTAGCTTAAATTTGTATTTCCTATACATTTATAGATTAAGGTTGTTCCTGCCCATCGATACCTACAAATACTGGTGCCTCTGGCCATTTTATGGGAGGAGAAAAAGATGCTTTTTTTAAAGGACTCTTTTCTTCAGAAAAAAAAATAGTGACAACAACCAAGTTTCATGGAATTTACTGGTCAAAACAGGGTTTTAATTAGAGGGTGGAGCAGGAATTTACTAATTTCTGAAGAATAACAACTAAAACACAGGAGAGTGTGGATTTTTTTTGTTTCTTTTATTTTTATTTTTCTATATTCAGCCAGAAGAGAACACAAATGTTGGCACTAAAWTAAGGGGAAAAAAAATCAAGGATCCTTTACAACTTGGATGAAAAGCACGGTTCACCTGGTTCTGTATCCGGCATCTGCCAGTGGCCAGTACCACAGACAGGACGTTCTTTAGTAGAGGATTCAAACTGCATAGTATAATAAAAGCCAGGCAGTTGATGGAATAGTTTTTTGAAGTTGTCAGAGAGTAACTGGAAATTTTGCCTGGGTAGAGAGTGAGTGAGATTGTGGAAAGTGTCTTGTGTTCAACAGAAGAGTGGACTGCACCCATCAAGGAGAGAGGACATAGGACTTTCTGTTCATGGTGTAAAAAGCAATGAGCAGAGGGGGCTAGAGGACCAAGGAAGGCCTCCCCTAGCCTTAAGAACTGGAAATATGCAGCCACATTTTTCAGCAAGACGTCAGGGTGGTTTTTATCATGCATACCCTATGCGCATGCATGCCAGCCGCACTGACCCGACAGACCATAACGACACTAAAGGAGCTGTTGCCATCCCTCCCATCAATCAAGTGTGAACCGAGGCGGGTTTATGCGACAGGCGGTAATGGTTCCAAAGGAGCAAAAGTGGGGGAGATGATCTAGGCTGTTGGGCCAGTTACCTGCATTTAAAATAGAGCAGAAAAACATCAGACATCCAAAGATTCATGTAGGTGTTGGCGATAGCCTTACAATAATATTCCATAACAGCAGGAGGCTGTAGAGCTCAATATGACCCGTCCACCGAGCGCTGTCAGGTTTGYGCCCTGTAAGAGTTTGCACTAACAGGTGAGGTGTTAAGTGAGCTAAGYTGAATCTCGGCCTTAACAAATAGGCTAGTGTTTCATTAATCCCAGCCTCTTCCTTCCTTAGGAAACGAAGGCCCGGTGCGCGCTTTCTGGGCAGAAGTCTGTGAGAGTTTTGCCATTACTTCAGCGGGTTCATATTTGGAAATCCTGACGCAGGCCTGCGCTTACTCGGTGTTTCACATTTCCTTTAAAATTCTGGATTGTAGTTTAACATAGCAAAGCACAACACTTTCATTTGATGCTATCAGCTTCTAGGCTTGCTGGCTTGTCCCTTAACTTAGCCTTCCTTCAGTAAGAGAAACTAAAACTTAAAGCGGAGGAACTGACAAAAGTCAGGCCCCTGCCACATTTCTCACTCACTTAACTGCTTCACCGATGCCTGTATGACTGTTGCCGGGGCTTGTCATGGCGGACTGACCCTTATGTATTAAAATCTGCAGCGGAAAGGGGGAAAAATAATAACCATGGTGAGTGAAAGTTATAGCTTTTCTTCCCCCCTCGCTTCACTGGCTGAGCTGGGGTATATATTATAGGGACCTCTCTCTCTCTCTGCCTAACTCCTTGAGATGCATCATGGCATTCTGAGGATCGCAGGATCTATTGAATCACTTTCTGCACGCTCTGTGCTGCATCGCTTGGTGTGGGCTGGAGTCAGGATGTCACCACAGATGTTGCATTTGTTTGCTTTTGTCACTGTGAGCCACAGCCTGAATGCACACACAGGTGAATGCAGCTTTTAATGTGCATTCATTATATCCAGCTGACATCCCCTCGAAGGAAGAGAAGGCTTATTATTGTCGCGCCTTAAAATAAAGATGGATGAGAGCTCTAAACCTCTCAAATAAAGTGCCTGACCATACATAGTAGCTAAAAATAAATCATATACAGCCATCTATTCCATGTAAATGAATGGCAAGACATATAGATATAGACATTGTGTTAAGTTTGTCAAGCAGAAGCAGCCAAAAATATTGATCAAGGCAAGGGGGAAAAATTGATAATGAACTGGACTCCAACAAGACTTTAATTGACAGTGACTTCTGTGAACCAGCTTTGGACAGTATATATAAACTGACCACGATGTAACTTTATTGCAATGCACTCTCCTTTAATTAATTGTCACCTTTGTTAAGACTGGCTACAGATCAAAGGTTTAAAGATACTTAACAGGTTCTTAGTAACAAACCCTTCAGAAGCATTAGAAATATCCGACAGCTCAGCCAATGAGGCATGCAGATTTCGATCTACCTCACCCTTATCTGTTTATTTCTCCCTCCTTTGTTGAACATGGACAATCGCTGTTTAACATTAACTATTTCATAGAGGGCTTTGCTGGCAATGTTAACGCCTCCAGGGACAGGTAGTTGCCAGCGAGAGGGGCCTTCACTGTTAAGTCTGTCAGAGCATTTTGCTACCAGAAACTTGTTTACAGTTTGATAGAGCAAGGTGCAGTACAGACAGTGTTTGTATTACAGGCTATCCTTTCCCCGCTCCATTACTGAGATCTGTAATTTCCTTATTTAAATTTGAAAAACATAATGAGACATAGCTTGCATGAAAGGAGCAGTCGAGAATGAACTTTTATCTGAAAGGTACATATGGAGAGAAATACAAGTGTGTTTGTAATGTTTTTCTATCACACACACATGCACATGCATTCATTTACTATACACACATATTAATGAAAACATGCATTCAGTACAGACATAGATACAGACAGGCTCAAATATGTCCCTAAATAGTTCCTTTCTAAAAGGTAGTACAGAGATTGTATTCTTGCATGAAAGTGACAGGTGACTTGCAGGCTATTCCTGGAATTATTTTACGCAAAGTTTAATATGATACGTAGCTGTTTGTTCATTATACTAATTTAATGATACCGTCACACTTAATTAATCCATGTCTGGTTTATTTGTACATTGCGTCTGAGTCTCCAAAATATTTTAGAGACAACCCGGCTGACTTCCTAGTGTGCTGGAGTAGACAACTCTGGACATGAAGCTTCTTCAAACAGAATAAAAATGGAGCTTTGCAGACAGAGTTGGTCTGATGAGATCTGACTGCATATTTGTCCTGTTTCTAATTCAAACTCCTATGTATCTAATACACAGAGACTGTGTATGCACACATGTATAGAAAGGGCAGGCTTACATTTGCACACAGTTCCTCTCCTTTTCAATCCCTAAGGATAGATTCGCATCACATAATATGCATCACTCACTGCAAACGCACACAAACATCTTTGTCGGATTCGGTAGCTTCTTGCAGGTAGATGTATAAAGCAGCATCAGCCTAATAATATCCCTATAAAACAGTGCTTCCTTCCTAGGATCCAGAGGGATGAAGGTTGTCAGAAGATCAAAAGATATATCACAGTGTACTTGTAGAAATCCCCTGATTATGTTTCCTCTCTATAATGCTCTAATTCACTATTTGATCAATTGTAAAAGGGCCAATGCTTTAGGAAGAAAAAAAAGTATTAGGTTACTAGATGCTTGAGGGTGAGTGAAAATCACACCTAAAATTATATGTAGCAATACAGTAATGAGCTTATCAATACTTCTTTAAGGAATCTGACAGCCCTATAGGAGAGATTCAGTTCTGTGAGCAAAGGTCACAATATAGATATTGCTTATTAAGACTATCGATAGCCTGGCTGACCAGTCTAACCAGAGACTGTATAATGCACCTGCTGTTAACAGGCAGGGAGGAGAACTATGAAGAATTTACAGAATTGTCCACATGTAATATTAATAAAATTGATTGATTCTAATAATATAATAAGGTAAAGATGCACTTCTTTGAAATGGTGCATGAAAGAGAGAGAGAGAGAGAGAGAGAGAGAGAGAAATACCTTAGCTGAGTAGATTGAACTGGCTTGCAACTCTTTGAAAGATAACCCAGAGAAAACTCAGTTCTATTGCCTCTTACAGGCAGGGCTCTGTTCCTTGCCCATTATTTCACCTGACCCAGACAGAAATGGGATACCTCTTTCTCTAGGATCAGGTCTTTGCCTGGCAGCTGCAGAGAAGCAAGAGGCCTGGAGAAACTGAATGGTCATTTTGGTCGACCAGTTCAGCCCCTGTTAGGACAGGATTGATCCCAGGGATCATCTTTCTAAAAGACTCCTTTTCAACACAGAAATGAAATGAAAATGCTTTATTTATTTTATTTTTCCTACTTTTAGCAGCATTTAAGAAATGGGGGGAAAAGAAGGTAGAAGTAAAGTATATTCTATGATACATATAGTCTATAATTGATGGGAAAGGACTTTGCGAAGCAGCTAGAGACCTTTCCAAAGCCAGCTGAAGTCTTTAGGAAAACTCTGCCTTGCCTGCAGCAGGTTTGGATTGGGCCCTAAGTAACGGACAATCCTGCAAGATATCGCTCGTTGAGACAGGAACTACCGATAATATGCAATGTGACTGCCTTTAGGTTGTTACCCATATAAATCTAGACACACAGACCTGCTCGCTTCAGACTCTCCTAACTACTCCCTCTTCAGCAATAGGCTGCCTTATCTAGGTTTGCTAGTTCACTCCTTCCGTTACACCATTCAGCTTGAAGTGTCTCGTTCCAGTTGCCATACGGTAGTTTCGAGATGGTTTGCATTTCATTATTCCTTCTCTCAGTTTACAGGGCAAGTGTTTTTCTTTTGTGAGCATTTAATTGCTTTTAAAAGTGATTTATTTGATCGTATTCCGCCTTCAATAATACATGGATGGAGATGCAATTTTTCACCCTCTTTTATAAAGATATATTGTTACTCAGTTATGCTGTTCTGCGGGTTTTGTTCTGTTTTGTGTATTTGAAGGGAGACTGGTCATTTTTTTTGCTTTGCTTTTCTTTTTTCCCTCTCTTTTGGATGATGGATTTTTTTTTTCTTTTAAGAAAAAGAAATCTCATTCAAGATACTGGCAATAAATGAGAAAAGTGGGAGCACAGGAGAGGAGCAGGCAAGACAATCAACAAAAATCTTTTGGCAAAGTCTTTAAAAGCATACCATTACTGCATATTTATTTGCGAGAGTCTAGACCCAGCTGATTTTGATACCAAAGAAAAAGAAGTATCTTACAAATTATTTAACTCCAGGTTCAGTCATTGACAGAGAACAAAAACAAAAACAAAAAGCATGCCAACCTATAGGTACACTGGAAGTTGATTTGCACATAAAGATCTTGCAGGAGATAATAGTGATAAAGTGATGCTAGGTTTTACATCCTGCTATTGGGATAATAAATGTTAATACCAAATTACCCCCAAAAAAAAAAAAAAGCCAGCACTGCTTTTCCTTTTGGATTATTTGCTAGTGGCTAACACACCTCAGAGCTGCCCCCTTTAAGTTGCTTTCTGTGCCTGCAGTTTCATTCAAAGGAAGGGTATTATCTAGTGGGTGAGGACGGACAGCAAAGGAACCAGGACTCCTGGGTCCTCATCACAGCTTGGATAATTACTCACCAACACACTCTGATGGAGTCACTTAAGCTCGGTGCCTTCAGGCCTGATCCGAAACCTGTTGAATCAATGGAAAGATTCCCATTGGCTCCAGTGAGCTATTGATCTTTCATTTCCTCATCTGCAATATTAGGCTGGTCAGGTTTTTTTAGGAGGGAGGAGTTAACGGCATAAATTTGACATTWATTTTCTTTCAGGAAAGGATTTTGTGCATCTGTGGTGACGAGTGAGTTACATCAGAGCRCTTTTCAGTGCAGATCAGGAAAACATGTGGTGGAGAGGTTGAAAACTAGCTTTGCTCGTTTCATTTTTAAATACACATTTAGCCATGCTCTGCCATGAAAGGGTCAATGGCAATTTTGCCAGTTTTCTTTGTGTGAGTAGGATTCAGCCTTTGTAATTTCTCTGTCTACAGGAATATCATCATTCACTGATTCAGAATCTTGTTTTTTTTTTTTCTTTTAGTGATTCACATACGTACTCTGCATTGTTATGGCAACTGAGGGAGCTGCAAGGCTCAAGGATTTGGTGAAGGGCTGCATCCCACATTTCTTCTCTTAGGGCATGATCCAAACCAATTGGTTTGCAATGCGATTTGGATCAAGATGAAGGTATCTGCCCTCACTGAGTCAGTAAAAAGAGCAAGTTCTCTCTAGACAAGTGCATTTCTGCCCTTAGTATGGGTAGATGGAACCAGCAGCTGTTGTCCATTTGCTGAGGACTGACCCAATACTCTGCGGAGTCAATAGTCAGACTCTGAGCCAGCCTCACAGACACTAGACATCGTATGAATCCTTAAGTACAGATGTGAACRTCCCTGACTTTGGCAGAGAAAGATAGGCTGCTGCCCAAGAAGTTGCTTATTTGGGGGAATAAATAAGATTTCAGGGGCCTCAAGTATAAAACAAAATTCATTTAGAAATCTTTTCATTTAAAAGGGGATTTTCAGGTTATCTTGTACACTAGAGAACTGGCCACTGACAAGCAAATGAAACAAGCTCCCATGTTTTATTTCATTTGTAGTTTTAGTTGGTCCATCAATAGCAATGTATGCGTTTTTTGTGTTTACATCTGATCTGTGCGTATGATTTTTATACCATAAATGGAGGAGCCAGAACGTGCATGTGTGTACTCGTGTGTGTATAGCCGATTATCTAACCCCAAGTCTCTCCAAAATCATCACAGTGCACTCAAGTCAATGATATCCTGTCAAAGGTGGAGAGGAAGCGTGTGTGCAGTGTGAGTGCGTGAACGTGATGCTGTTTGATTGCCTGAAATCCAACTAAGTCTCAGTTTCAAAGGCCTGGGGGCAGCAGGGAAAGTATTTGTTTGTTTAATTATTTATATATTTACTCAGCTTTACTGACAGTGTTTGCAGATGGGGAAAAAAAATGAAGAAGGAATGTTCGGTTTTTGTTTGGAGGGGAATGCGTGCTGTATTAGCCTCAATCTGTTCTCTCATATAACGGCTGCTTTGTGCTGTTAAATGATCACTTGTTACTGACCGGCTCATTGAAAAAGGCCAGAGAGGTGCTGGTAGAATTAGATTTTACAAGTTTATTCATAAAAGGAGTTGCACAATAGGTGTGTCATTCCCCTGTCTTCTCCCCTACTCCGATCCAGGGACAAGATTCCTGGCAGCAGCTTCCTAATTCAAAAAAATAGCTGAGCCGCAATCTGGCTCAGTGACCCTGCTCTGCGCTACCAGGCAAGAGACCTCGTTCTGGGCAAGCTGCTTGCTCCCCAGGCTCAGTTTTCCAGCCCTGGCCCATGTGTTTGCTTTCCAAGTGTTGTGCCTGGGCTCTTGCTGGCTGGGTTTGAATCCAAGCCCTGCTCCTCATCTTCACTTCCCTAGCTTCCTCCCCAGGTAAATCTTGTAGGTCCAAATGTGGACATGTGGACCACAGGCTCAGATCTGTCGTAGGGGTCTGATCTCTTCCCCAGTCTCCTCTCCAGACTCACATGCCAGCTTCCCATAATTTCCTTCTCAGTCTACATGTGCTCATGAGTTGTTTTCCATAGTCACCCTCTCCYGCTACAGACCTGTTTTCCCAACTTTTGCTGTCTCTCTTCACACTCCCGTTCCTTCGATTCAGCTCCGCACCGACATTTTGCCCTCATGCTGTCACTGGCTGTCACCCCCGTAGAGCCCTTCACTGGTTCACGTCTTGAGTCTGCTCCCTGATTCTCCCAGTGTGCATTACCTATCTTTCCTCTCATTTCTCAGCTCTTCCCCAAACAGAGAGAGTTTGAGAAAAGGAAGTCATGCTGACCATATCACAAATAATGCCATGGCTAGCAGCAGAAAGACCCACACTCTTGGAAAGTATACACACACACACGCACACAAACAGATACACAAATGTATATGTCTCTGTACATAAAMCATTGAGGGCATAGAGAGAAAAGGGTTTTTTCTGAGGTTCAAAGCTTGATGTCCTCTTTCAAAGATTAAAAAAACAGTGCACTAAGTCTATAATTTCACCAAGGCAATTGCACCTTTTTTTTACTTTTCTTGTTTCATTAAATCAGCAGCAGATTTCTCACACCTGAGCAAAAATCATGCATACATTGAATTTTAAAAATTGTGAGCTTATTCTTAACTATTCCTGGCAGCCCCTTCTGGGACTACAGTTCAGCTTCTTGCAAAAATATTTTTCCCTGCTGTTTTGAAACAGAGCTACCCCTAGCCCTCAGCTCCAGGACCATTCTCTGGCAACTCCAAATTAAAGCAAGAAGCTGAAACAAGCCTTTCACTCAGTGCGGCCTCGGAGTCTTCTTCATTCAGAGGTGGGCAGGAAGGGATTAGGAGTCCATTTCTATCCCAGCCTCTTACTAGCCTTCTGTGTCATGCTAGATCCTATTCCTAGACCTCGCTCTTCCTTGGTTTTCTATGTGTGAAGAGGAATTTGTGACATCCAGCTTTGTAAAGAGATATCCAGCTTTGTAAAGAGCTTTGTGTGTATTTAAGGTCTAAGTAGTGCTGTTGCGGTAGCGGTGATGGTCTAAGGTTATAAATGAGACAACATTTGTAAGGAGAGGTAATATCTTTTATTAGTCCTACTGATATAGCTGGAAAAAAAAACAACAGACAGACTTCCTTGTGTGCCTGATAGCTTGTCTATTTTTTTCCAACTATATCAGTTGGTCTAATAAAAGATATTACCTCTTCCGGCAAGCCTTGTCTCATTTGAGGTGTAAAGTGTGTATGACGATTATTTAGGCCTGTTTTTTGTCTGTGTTGAGGGATTAGACATTTCCTCATCTAGGAGGCCAGAATAAAGGGAACCTCAGCTGGGGTCCCCTTCTTTTACCTTCTATGGCCAGCAACAGTGGCCATCTCATAGGCATTAGAAGGCACTGAAAAACTCTGATGGCCCCTATTTTCTGAACCTGGAGATGTCCTTCCTTTTTTGCTGTTCTGCTCCCTTGTGAAGCACCACATGCCCTCTCCTCACCCCTATGACTGTGATTTATTTATAAAATTGCTGTGTGTATATGTGTGTATGCGTGTGTGTGGGCAACCACACAAATATCCCCAAGCTGCCGAGCAAGCTGATGAGCATTTTCTAATGTATTTAGCAAGTAATAATGCAAACCACAGGCAAAAAGTACAGAAGGGAGAACAGGTAAAATACTTAAGCCGGGGAAGTCTTTGGAAAGAAGGGATTTTTTTCCCTCAGCTACTAATAAATCACATCCCCCTTCATGGCCAGAGGAAGGATTTGGGGTATTCTTGTTTGATTTCATAAAGCAGGGTTGAAAACACCGAGCAGCTGAAAAGAATCCAGAAGCAGGTTTTTAGACGTGGCAAAATCCTACTCGTATGCAAAAGGCAGCCGTAGTCAGAGGACGGCTATTACTTATGCTTGGCTTTACTACCAGGGAAAGCATCGGATCATCTATTCAGATCAGGATAGTCAGCTATGCCAAAGGTTTAATCAAATATTAAACATGGTCAGTAAACTTAAACCAACGTTGGATGTACAGCAGTTCTGCTCCTTTTCAAGCAAGCACTCTAAAGGAGAAAGTTTTCTCCCGTCTCTCTCTGACTGGGATTTTTTGTGGCTGCAGGGATACTGTTTCATATAGGGACCCACTCTGCCGTGAGTCTAGATAAATACAGGTGCATGCAGATATTTGCATGTGTGTCCTTTACCCTGTCAGGTAGAGACAGAATTGTGTTTTTTTTCCCACAGTTTCACATCTTTCTCTTTCTGATTGATTCCCATACGCTTCTAATCGTCCATCCTATACACTTCTCTATGTCTGTCTGTCCCTCTCCAAATATAATGATTTCTCTCTCTCTCTATCATCTATCCAACAGAGTTAGCAAGGTGTGCATGTGTAGATGTGTGTGTGTATTTACAAACCTGTGCAGGTACGTAGGTGCGCGTATACGGCTGCTTATTGATACATAATACATGTACAAAGCCACATCTGCCTACTTCCTACGTACATTTGGATTGTATTTACACCCTCCAGCCCTTATTTATTCCGACCGGGGGCACTCAGAGACAGAACGTTTTGCTTGGAGTTATGGTTTATGATGTTACCTCTCCCTTCTATTATTCATTCTCTCTGATTTTTATCTAATCTCTCTCTGATTGTTCTGGTGCAGCTTAAGAAACAAAGTGAATTTTTATTACATCATCAATATAATCTCCAGCTAATCAGCATCTGTGTGCATTACCGTGCCCCCTTTGGCTTTTCGTCTCTGTTCATAAATAATAAGAATAATAATTGGGGCCTTTTTGCGTGTGTGTGTGCGTGCGTGTGTGTGTTGGTATCAGGCGGAGAGTCACAGCTGCACTTTTTCATTTCAGCCAGCTTGTTTTAGCAACATTGGACCCAGCTTTGTGCAGATTGTCTTGACTAGTGCCCAGATTAATTTCCTGGTGCCTAACACTTAAATCATGGAAACAATTAAAGCGGACGAACCCATACACATCTTCCTGCAGCAATTGAACTTTGCTGTTAACTTGTACACGCATTTTCATGGCTTTACAAGCAACATGCCCAGTGCCAGTGGAGTGTAGAGCAGTTAACATATCCCCCTATATGAGTGTTTAACCTCTAATTTTCTAGTGTGCACTAGCTAGTCTTTCTTGGGTAGGAGGGTAGTACATCGTATGTCTTTGAATGGGAAGCTCAGAGACCAGGTTTTTGGCTTTTGATTGCTAATATTTTTCCACGGCTTGCTGTGTAGCAGTTAGCCTGCCACTCAGGTCTGCAAATTCTGCAGGTTGAGCTCCTATATATCTTTTTCTCCTCCCTTCCCAGCTCTGGAAGAACAATGACAATAATACTTTCTCATAAAGTAAGACTTGTGCCGTACTTTGAAATTCTCATCCTCGGTACAGATGTCTTGTGCATTTTAAACAGAATTGCTCTGCTTTCTCTTTAAAATACCCTGATTTGGCAAAGCAAGGCAATGACAGTGCCTCTTTGTTAAGCAGGCAGATTTCATATTGGTTTCCAGTGGTTTAAGATGAGATTCACATCTGATACATAAACTGTAACGTTTATATCTGATCCTGGAGTGCCAGGATTAGTCCGTTTTTGAGTTGACCAAGACTGACCACAGACACTGTGCCAGACTCGAGTGAGATACAACAAAATCTTTGATAAAAAGGTACATACACTCATGGACAAATTTTTAAACAATGTACTAGACAGTAGCAAACCTCTTAGGAAGAGCTTGTATTTCTTCCAGATGAAACATAGTCATGGTATAGAGACATTCATACAGCAAAGTATAAGCCTAATTCATATTGTGGAAAGCCTCCCAGAAAGCAATAGGTTCTTAAAGTTGAGCAGGTGCTTAAATGCTTTTCTAGATCCATGGAAATCTGTAGTTTGGATGAAATAATTAAGCGTAGGGGTATTACCAAAGCCAAGTGAAAAGCATAATTCTGTGACTCAGAAATAACACTCTTTCCTAGCTATGACAGGACATTGAAACCATGAAAGAAACACCAAGTGCCTTGAGCACCTTGCATCGTGAATGGGACCCTTTTCTATATTTTAAAATATTTCCATTCCGAAATTTCTTATGGAGAAATTCTGATTAGAGTTGGGCCGAGAATGGGATTTTCTCTCAGCAAAAAGAGAAATACTGAATGTTTTCAATTCTCATCTTGTTTTCATTTTTTATACCACACCCTTTCCTGCTCCCCCTCCAACTCCACTCCTAGTTTTGACAAACCAGCTCAATCATCAGATGGAGGAAGAAGAAAGGGGGGAACAGGAATATTTTGGTTGCTTGTGTTTTACGTGAAATAATCCCCCTCTCCACTTACTCCCTCTGATCTGAAAGCAGTCGCGGTTTATGGCTCGCAGGACTAGATCAGATCCGGCCCTGAGTCTCCGTGAACTGTGCGAAAGAGAGGAAAGCTTTACACTCCGGACAGATAAAGTTGACACTTTGCGTAACATCTCTGGATTTGCCTGGTACCAACATTATTTTGCTTTCTAATTTGTTTTTTGTTTGTTTGTTTGTTTGTTTTTGCACATGTATTGTCAGGGCCCATTTTATTGCTTCGCTATTTATTTATGCCCTCCTGCCCCTATTCACACCCCTTCACGTCCAGCTTCCCCAAGTCCAGAGGCTAAATACCCCGGGCAAGTGCAAATCCAGTATCTTTCCTGAATAAAAATCCACCTTGAAGGATGAAGAGTATCTCCCGTTTGTAACTGGAAGGCATGAAAAAGAACACATCACTTATCTGAATTTGCTGTTCATCCAAGCACTGTTTATGGAGATTTACAGTACCTTGCCTGTGCAAAGAGCTCTATTGCGTGGTGACTGCTGGAGGATTTTAGGTGGCGGTATTAGCTGCGGTATTAAAAATGCATCGGAAAGCACGGGGTGGGAGATTAGTTGGATAGAAAGACCCATGAATGAAGGGTTAATTACATTCAAAGAGGCCATCGTATGGAGCAGAAGAGGCAATAGGTTTCTTTTCTTCAAAATTTACTAAATAGCTGGAAACACGGTTTAATGAATTTTAATGGGATCTTTCTGAATCCTATGCATATTGCATCTGCTGACTGTAGGAAGTCAAAGTATTGTTGAAAGGGAGGGTATTGCCCTACTTAAGGTTTCACAGTTCAGTATTTAAAAAAATATTCTGCAACAAGCACTTTATTCAGAAAATATATATTTTTCTCCTTATTTAATTCCCCCCCTTGCAAGCAGAAAAGACTTTCAGGATCTGTGAGCCCTCAATACCATAGATTATTCTGCTGTTATATAACACGCGCTTTACATTTATTGAGCCATCTTGTACCGTCAAGATAAAGGAGGCCTTAATATTTTCCCTGCTTAGGAGCCGTCTATGAAGACGTGGTGATGAATTCTACTCTCAGTTATACCCATGTAAATCTAGAGGAATCAACTCCTGTGAATTTCTTCCAGGATTATTGCAATATAAATGAGATCAGGATTTGGCCCAGTCTGGTAGGAGGAAGAAAAGAGAGAAAGGGAGAGTCAGAGCTCCCTTTTTTCATTTGCAGTGTGCATTGACTGGGATAGGATCATATGCCGCACAACTCATTTCCATGCGGGCTCCAGCAGGGGCAGCAAAAAAGCCTATCCCTTTGACTCCAATGCAACGCAAACAGGAGATTCGCACTTTAGAGAGAGCAGGTCATTTAACAGCGTGTCAGAAATCTTGACTACAAGACCTCCATCATGCTGGCTTGCGGTGAGCCAGCATCTTCGTAACCCTTTAAAACAAAGGGAAACTGAGGCAGGAAGGTTATTCAAGGCATGTAGTAAGTCTGTGTCAGAACAGAGGTGTTTGGCTCCTGCCTGTAATTTTATGACTACCTTCACTATGTTAAGGTTGCCCATTTTCTTGGTAACTTGAGCTGTCTCTCTCTTTCTGGGCACCCTCTCAGACAGCAAATAATATAAGGCTGCCCTACTTTTTGTTAACCTGGGACCTGATTCTCCACCAGCACCTAGGGTGACATGTGGGGGACCTCTCAAAAGACGTTTTGAGATCCCTCAAAGTCAGCAGGAACTGACAGGGCTTACCACTTTGCGGGACTGTGTTTAGGATCTGTTCAAGGAGAAAAGCTGCACTGCTTTAACCGCATTAGCGTGATCCAGATGACAAAACTTCTCTATTAGGGGCATTATAATACCTGTACAGAAGTGGTTATACTGACATATAAATACATATATGCACATACTCACATGCTAATAGAAGGGAAGTAAAAGCATGCTGGCATCAGGCACCTTTATAGCAGTACAACTGTGCCCACACTCCAGGGTCTCCTGGGATAGTGCTTTCTGTACCAAGGTGATGCTACATCGGCTCCGGGCTGTGGACCCAGAGGGTATCCCAGTAAGGGAGCCAGAGCTCCTTAAGAACAGAGACAACCTCAGATCTCGATCTGGAGTGACACTTTCCAGACTGAGAACAGCAGGACAACTTTGCATTAGGACTTTTGTAAAGAAAGCCAGCTATTTAAATGTACTTCCGCAGGACTCCAGGCAGCACCACTCACTCCCCAGTACATAGCTGTTGTTGCTTTTTCCCCCTGTCTCCCCTGTCCCTCCCTCATGTGTTTCAGATCCTTCTCTACTTCCAAGCAGACAATGTGATGCCTGCTTGAATGGCACAGATAAGTTAGCCACGCAGCTCGGAGTGCCAGCCCTAAACCACCTAGCCTCCCTTTGATCTGAAATCAAAACAAAAGACGGCGGCATCAAAACGATCCTTTGCCAGGTAACGGTTACTTTGTGCGCGTTGCCTAAATTCAGCTGGAAGGAGCTCTCATCTCTTTGTATCGGGCCCAGATCTGCGCTCGTCTTAATACTCTATCAATGTGCCAGCAGGCTGCTTCTATCGTGGATACAGCTGTGCAGAAGCTGTCAGCGTTTTTAAGTTAAGCGTTAAACAATACTTCAGGTGGCAGCAAATTGTTATTTCCTTACCCCAACTCCAATTCTACCCTCTCCTCCCCACCCCCACCAAACACAGATGCTGAAGCCCTTATTTTTATGTCAGCTTTGTGCTCGAATTATACAGCCCAAATGCGTTTTTCCTTTTTTTTCCCCCTGATTGTAGCCAGTCTCTCTCTAAAGGGTGGAGAAAGAGAGGCACAGAAATCCTTCCGAGGAGCCACAGACAAAATGAATCTCACAAGCAAGTGGCCTGATCTTGGTGGATTATTCCCTTTCCATTTCCGGTGAGCTGCTGGGGCCTCCCCGGCAAAGCCACCCCCTTGCCCAGGTTCTGCCACGAAGACAGTCTTTGATTCTCAATGCTACTGAGACTTTTAATGCTTCATTGCAATGTTGTTGAGAGCTGGGAGTTAGGAGAGCTGGCTTTTTTTCCTAGCTCAGCTGCTGGTTCACTCCACAGACGCTGAGCAAGTCATTTCTAGAGAAAAATTAAAACTGGCTGTCATTTTTTTTTAGTGCCTACTTGTTTTGTATACTTGTTTTGTAAGTGCTTGAGAGGTTGGGGAGAGAGGAGTTCCTACTGTAACTGGCTTTTCAAGCTGAACACTGTAAATTAGGGGCTGCTTTTGAAAACCGTGATATTTACCATGTCATTGTGTTTCTGATCCTTGTTCTACAAAACGGGGAAAATGATAGTGCCTGATGACGAACTTTGAGATCCTCCAGGAAGTTACACAGTTCACATTCACTTAAAGTATCAGGGATCAGGCCTTGCTGGACCTGCACGTACTTTGTTAACAGACATCTAAAAGATAGAGCTTTGCCAGATTCTTGCTCCAGGGAGGTCAGCCTGTTTTGGTGAATAATAATCAAGCCACTCGGTTCTTTTTGCTTCTTTTTCCCCTTCTCCAGCCAGGGATAATTACTGAGGCACCAGTATCTCAGAACAAACTTTGCTCCTCAGATGTCTCCTTCAGCTCTGACCCTCTCCTAATAAATCAGCTCGGATTTGATATAGGAAGGACCAAGGTCAGCCTAGCCTGCCTCTCACTGTCTCTTCAACACACCAGATACAATGCTGCCACATTGTGGCTCGTTCCTCTCTGTTCTGCCGCACACACTTGCCTCGCGCTCAGATCCTGCGAGAGAGCATCTTGGCTTTCTCTCCAGGGAAGACTCGTGGCACTCTGACTCGCATGCCTCACGTTCAGAGGTGCCACCCAGCCCGATTTGCCTGCGCAGACACGAAAAAGACCCCCTTGTCAGTCGTCATAAATTACAAGCCCTTTGCCCGCTCCCACAGTTTGCTTCGGCGTGTCAGCTCGTGCTTCGTACAAAGATCCTCCAAGTTRGAAGGGAGGGTGTAGGGATGCCAAACTTCATTTATCGGATAGACTTTGGCTGTTTTAATTTTTACCCTTTCTCTCCAGATCCTCACGGAGGTGGCCGGTCTTTTGGATTCAAGTAAAATGTGCTCATGGAAATGCTGGCAGGATTGGGACACTCTTTTCCTAACCTCCCTTCTCTTTACTAGCTGTCAAGTTCTCATTTCTCTTTATGTTTATTTTTCCTCCCATTGCTTTTTTCTTTAGTTCCTTCCCTCCTTTGGCAAAAAAACAAAACACCCCCCCCCCCCCAAACAAACAAACAGAAACACACCACAACAGGGCAGGAAATTAAACCTTTCCACAAAGATGCTTTGGTGAGATGCTGGCTTTTTACTCATTTATTTTGCACTGATTACTTTTTATAGCGGAGAAAGGAAGGAGTCAGAGGGAGGGAGCTGACAGAGAGAAGAACTAAGTAGAGGAAAGAAAGTCCTTCAATTTATTTGGAGAGATCCGTCATTGATTGTTACCGTTTTTTTTTTTCCCCCTGCACACACATGAGAAAACGAGAAGAGCTTTAAGCCCATCAGCAACACTCACATGAATTAAACGCCAGGTGGAACTGCTCCCATTTTCTTGGATACAATAAAGATAATGGCCTCCTCCTGGCATGATGCTCCCCATTTCGACCTGGGTAGGCAAGTGTTAGGTGTACTGCAACACCACTAGGAATTTGAATGCTCCTTTTAATTCAGGAAATAAATTAATTGCTTTGTACTGAAAGGTTATTTTAAAGTAAGGCTGTTACAACCCCTCAAAACCCTCTTGCTTTTTTAGGAAGACATGAGTCCACTGCAGACAGGAAGCACTGGATGTCTCTGTGGTTCCCCGCTCATCCTCGGTGCTCCCCAGACAGCATGGTTTGCTTATGTGCAGTGAACCCTCAGACGGCATCTGGCCTTTGAGGATTTTGCAGCTCAAAGAGCATGAGGGCAGTGCCATGAGTTACACCCACATGCTTTTAAAAAGCACGCGCATATCAAGGATAGCTGCTGTTTTTGGGGAGAACATGCTCCTGAGAAGAGGAAACCAGTGCTCACACATGGCAATGTCTCACTCTTCTTGGAAGCAAGCTTAGATTTTGAGGCTGACTTTTCATGTTCAGGAGTGATAACATCCAACCATGCCAAGGCCTCCAGCTAGACCCGCAATTCCCAGCCACAAACCACAGCCGGAGAACTTCTCCTCATCTCGTGCAGCTTGGGTTAGCTCAGGGGAATGAGAGTAGAGCAAACTCTCCATCATTCCTCCATCTCTTCCTGGTGGCAATTAGAAAAGGACACAACTGCAGTCCTCGTGTCATGCAGACACTGCCAGATTGTTTCAGACACCCCATCAGGTATTTAAACTGTGCACAGCAAGCACAACCTTGCAAACCTCGCACCAGCAAGGTTTAAACAGTTTCTCACTCAGAAAGGCTCCCTGACCCATCCGCAACCCCCAAAACAGTTTGTTCTCTGTGGCTGCTTGGTTTTATGTTCCTATTTGCATAAAATCACATGAAGGACCACACATTGCCTGCTTTTACAGAGGCAGAGCGATAACCTTAGAATGAAGAATGCTTTTATTAGGAGAACAAACCTACTGAGGAGGAGGAGGAGAAGACAGAAAACAGTGGTTTAGTAATCAGAGGAGTGGAACCAGGACTTCCCTCCCCAGAGAGCTAGTTAAAGTTGGGAGGCTTGTAATTCTCATCGAAACAAGGGGACTACGAGTCTGTTTCAAGCCAGCATTTACTGACATGTTCTGCTGTATCAGGACCTAGGTCCTCGTATCTACTTTTTATGTACCTTCTGTTTCAGGCAATTTCTCCTCCAGCTCTGTGACTCAGTTTCCTGAACTGCAAAGTGAGCAGGGTGGGATATGAGGCCTAGTTCACATCTGTAAGATACTCAAGATGTTTTGAGGAAGGGTCACTAGAACAGCCAAGTAATTTWAAAGGCCCCAGGAGATTAATGCTTGTGTGCAAGAGACGTCAGTTTTGCTAATAATTTTTTAAAGCACAAGAGCACATTCAAAAAGGGACTGTAATATTAAGGTTCTTGCATTATTTTCTTGCAATTTATTTTTTTCTGATTTTTTCTATTGTTGTCATGTACGTATTATATTTTTCCAGCAACAACTGAGATCAGGACCCCACCGTGCTAGATGCTGTACAGACACATACAGGCCTACCACATTYCAAAAGGACACAGACTAGCACACAACCAGTGGGAGAAAAGAAGTATCGGGTCGTGATCTATTAGGTCAGGTTCCTGACCCTGAGGTGCACTGATATTAAGACTCAGATCCTTAAAAGCACTTAGAGGCCAACTTCCATTGAAATCAATGGGTGTTAGATACCTAAATAGCTTTATGGATCTGAGCATGAGYGACTTATCCAAGGGCAGAGAGGCAATCTACAGCTGAGTTGGGAATTAAATACAGATTATACAAGTCCCAGTCCAGTTTCTTAATCACAAAATCATCTTTCCTATCCATATTTTGTGCAATAAATCCCCGGCATTCACATCACAACATGGATACATAATGTCCATCCTATAAAATCACTGAAAACCTACAGTGACACAAATGGGCTTCCTCAAACCAAGCCGAGCTACAGATGCACGTGTACACTTTGTCTAGGTTTGGGGTTGGCTTCTGCTCTCCCTTACACCACGGAAACTGCATTGCCTTCAGAGGAACCTCCCTAGATTTACACCCAAGTGACAGAGAGCAGAATCCAACCCCAGCACTACAAGTTCAAACATTTTTCACCCGGCTCTAGGGAGGGGATGGATTAGAAAAACTGAACTTTCTGAAAAGATCAATATGGAACATCTCTTGCAATTACTCTCCAAGGTACTAAGCCTGTGAAGTCGGTTATGGTGCATTTATAAATCTTTCCAGGAGGGGCTGTCTGACATCCTCTTCTTCCACCTTTACTCCTCGTAAGCAATCCCTTATCCCGTTGGAAGGGCTGGCAGAACGGCATTGCTCACAGCGAGCAGCAGGGACGAATCAGGCCCGAATCTCTCAGGATTGGGCCAGGTGGGGACCTTTCTGATCTCTGGCTCCCCAGGCGCCAACATTCGCATAAGCAGAGATGCAGCCACGGTGCCACAGGTGGGGCCAGATCCAAACCTGGTGAGGGCCACTATAACGTCATCAGGGCCAGAAGGAATTTGAGAAGTTGAATGTGTATGTTATACCCTCCAAAAAGATCACAGCTGTGACAGATGACTAGTTTGGATGCAGCTATATAGGGGGATGGGGTGGGGGAGCCCTTATGCCAACACAGCTCCTTCCATTTGTCGAACAGGTTTAAAGCCTACCCACAACATATAGGCTGAGGATGTTGATTCAGTCGTCTCCTACAAGCCTGCTGGCTCCTCTCTGATACTGCCGGCTTGGAGCGAGGCCTTGGAGCGTGTGGGGGGAGTTTTGGAGAGGAGCGTGCGTCACTGCAGGGTAGCTATAGCTCTCTGTGCATTTCCCTGCCAGGGCGCTGGGAAATCTGTCAGGGAAAAGCGCATCAGGGTCACTTGAGGTGCAGCCTGCGCCCCTACCTCTCCAAGCACCACGGGCTTAAAATCAAATGGCCCAAAGTTTCATTTTCGGTCTTGGGGGGCAGGGGGGGGGTCTGCTTAAGAGCCGCTGGAGAGGTGTCGGCTGCCAGGTGGCAGCGGGCTGGTGCGGTGTTTAATATATTTTAGCTGTTTGGGTATTGCTCCAGTTAGGCTGCAGGATTAACCCGTATTAATTCCCACTTTCCAAGTCCCCCTGCGGACGAGGCCTAAAGAGGCGGCGGCGGATGGGGCGGCCCACGGCCCCGGGGCAGCCGCAGCAGGGGGCCTCAGGCCCGGGCCGGGTCGGGCCGGCGGTGCCCGGCGCTGCGCAGATGGGGAACGACCCCCCCCCCCGCCGCCGTGAAGCCGAGCAGGGGACGAGAGACAGCAGATGGGCGCCGGCAGCCGGGGGGAAGCGTGAGGCGACGCCGAGACTGGCAGCCGTGTCGGCCCAGGCCGCCTCCGGGGCGCCGGGGCGCGGGCCGCAGGTGAGGAGGGGCCCGCGGGTGGCGAGCGGACCCGGCCGGGGGCGAACGAACGTGGCCAGGGGCTAACGGACGTTACCAAGGGGCTAACGGACGTGGCCGGAGGGCTAACGGACCCGGCCGGCGGCTAAGGAACGTAGCCAGGGGCTAACGGACCCGGCAAACATGGCGCCCGCCGTCAGGCGCGTTTCGGCCCAACGTTTATTTTCCTTCCGGCGCCTCTTTTTGGGCTGCGGAGGGGCCAGCGCGGCCTCCGCGTTAGCCGAGGCGCCCCCGGAGGCGGCCGCCTCGACGGCCCGTCCTCGGCCGCGTGCCGGCCGCGGCGGAGCCGAGCAGCCGCGGCTGCTCCCCCCTTCCCTTGCTCAGGGGGCGCCAGCTCCGCCGGCGGCGGAAGGGACGGGCGCTGCCCCCCCCCAGTTTGGGGTAGTTTTAGGCACCGCTCCCCCGGCAGCACCCGCTGAGGAAGGCGAGGGAACCCCCCGGGCGGGGGGAGCTGCGGGCGCCGTCGGGGAGGGTACGTGGAGGCGCCGGGAGCCCTCGCACGCAGGGGCTGCGTGAGGGCTGAGGCTTTCGGGGCGAGGTTCCTCGCGTGGGACAGCCTGGACACGCGTCAGGAGGAATTAATATTTATAGCCGGGGGGGTTCTGCACGGGGATAGATTTGCATTCCTGGAATAGAACTTTTTAAGAACTTTTTATCCTCCCCCCCCCCCCATAGAAATAATTTGTTGATATACAGCACATAATACGGAAGGGTGATTACCTTCGCATTTACAGATATTTGAGCAAAGTGCACATAATAGATATATTTTACATCATAGTGGTTACATTATCTAGAAAGAGCAGAGACATGCACACGACTACATTAAAGATTTAGGGCTTTATCCTCCACCATTTAAGTCAATGGGAGTTTGTCACTGATTTTAATGGAAACTAGACAGGGGCTTATATGCCAATGTAATACAGCTGCTAAGGAATAAATATTGACACAAATGGGTCAATATATTGGTGTCTTTTAAGTGCTAAAACTGTACATTTTGATACCTATTACAGTTTTTTTTTGCATGTTCATTGTAACCGCAGTGCAGCCATAGTGCTACTAAAGAGCTGGACGTGGCGGGTATTAGTATATATTGTGTAGTAGTGACACCTTCAGGTTGTAACTAAATTCAGTCCTCTTTGTGCAAGGTGCTGTACACGCACRTGTGGAGAAGGAGTTCTTTAGTGAGGAATTTGGTGGCTTGCCTGAGGACRTGGGACACGTCAGTGACAGAGACGCAATGAAACCCAGGGACTGCAGCTCCAGGGAGAAGTCATAACTCCAGCTGTGCAAGCAATTAATGAATTCTGGCTTGGGAGGTTTGGGAGCTTTCTTTTTCACTGGACCCCCCCCCAAAAAAAAAAAAAAAATTAGGTTGACCTGAAATATGAATTTGTTTTAGTTTTCAAATTAAAAAAAAACAACAACTCAAGGTATTTTATTTTGGGGTACTTTCATGACGAAGGCCTTGCGTCTATGCCCTTCTTAAAAGATAATAATGAAACCATGTCCYGACTGTTTAAAAAAAGAAAAATATTGCCACACATAATTTTTTTAAAGATAATCAAACAAAAGTGTTTTGACTTTTTCCTTTTTTTTTTCTTTGTCCTGCTTGAAACAATTTGCCAAGTTTCCTCCAAATCTGTGAACAGCTTTCCTTCCTGCTAAACTATTTTTCCTCCACAAATATCAGCTGACAAAAAAAAAAAAAAATTGTGCAAGTCTAGACGTCAGGCTAAGGATCTACCCTCAGACTCTCCAAACTAGCAAAAAGTAGACAAAATAGAAAACAAATTAGGAAAGAGACAAAGAGGCCAGAACAAAAGCATAAAGGATTTCTTCTCTTAAAGCTGCAGCCTGGAGTACTGGGATATTACTCCAAGATACACAAGAACCACTAGAAACAGCCACCTTCGTATGAACAGAGAGAGTGCTGTACTCTGCCTCCATCTAATACGTRAGATTTATAAGTGCTTCAGCTCCCTAGAGGCACTCAGGCATATTGCTATATATAGGACCGTTCCCAGATTACAGAATGCCTTCCCTTGACTGTAGTGTTTCAGACTACAGGGATTTTTTATTTTATTTTTTAAACCAGCTCACTCCAAGCTGTTTTCCTTTGTTCGCTCTGTCACCAGTGTTAATCATTGCATGGAAACGAGTTCAATGTCCAGTTCGAAAGCAATCCTAGGCAAATATAGATAAATATCTCCTCCCGGGAAACGATAATATTTGTGCAACGCATAAGGCTGACAATAGATTTGTTTTCTAGAAGAGTTAGCTGGAAAATCTGTTAGGGCCCTGCAWGGACGCCGGCAGGGCTCCGGCTGGGCAGTGGAGGGGGCTGCTCACGCCAGGCTCAGGGCTGCCGGCGGCCTCGGGGGGTAACCTGCAATCCCCGCAGCTCCGGGTATGTTACGCGCATCCCATCCATGCCAGATCCCCGCGGGAAGTGAGCCTGTCACGGCTCCCAGCTACTGAGTCAGGCTGCTGAGCTTGAGAAGTCTCTGTTTTAATCTTAAGCAGTCACGGGGATGGCGACTGTTGTTTTTGCAAGAGCAGTAAACTCTGCAGTGCCTGTCAGTGCTCTCATAGAGGATGTGTTTTTATACCTACTCTTTTTTTTGTGTGTGTGTGGGGGGGCTGATCCTGCAAGGTTGTTGAGTCCCCGCTGCAAGGCGCTGATTTTCCTTTTCCATTGACCTATTGAGAAATTTGGTTGCTTGGCCTCCTTCACGTTTAAACCTGCAAGCGTTTTCATGTGGTTCTGCTGCCACCATTGCTGGCCCCTCCTCTCTTTCTTACATTTTTTTCCCATGCTTTCCTTCTCTGTCATTATTTTTTGTCCAACAGCTATTTGTTCAGTAATCTCCCCCAAGAGATTTTCACGCTAATAGGCAGTCAACAAAACACGAAAGAAAGAAAGACATAGTACTTAAAGGATGAATACGTGGGAGAGGGCATCCATCTTTTGATGTCCAGATTCCAGTCGGGTTTATTTGCTATATATATGTCTATAATAACTATACATCTTGGTACAGCTGTCCTACTGCTCAAACAGAGATTTCCAGCTGCTTTGCAAACCTTATACCTCTTCTGTGCTTTTGTGAAGGAGGAAAGTGGTAGCGTTCCCATTACCCAAAGGGGGGAAACTGAGGCACAAAGAGACTGATGTATTTCGGGCAGTGCAGAGTGATCCCAGCCATTGCACTTTTCCTGCCCTTTATGTCAGCAGTCCCCATCCTGCAAATGCTTCCACACCTTCCACTTTTTAACCACACAATCACTCCCATTCCAGGCAACAGGAATCCTTGTTTCCGGATAGTCAGATAAATAACACTGTGCAGAATTGGGGCCCAGTCTCTAAACATAGATGTTTTATTTCTCTCAGTCATGGCTGGCTGAAAGGGTATCATCTGATCTTTAGTGACCCTACTGTGCTGAGTGGATAACAGCCAAGCATTTAATACACATGCCAAAAAAGACAGGGGAATTCTAGGGGGAAAAAAGACGGCTATAACTGTGTTGCATTTTATGGCATGGTCTGGCAGTGACAGTGATTATGCTTTTTAAAGAAAGTTTGGTTTTATGGGCATGTTCCTTCTTTGGTAGTTGCTGTTGCTCTGCTTTTCCTCAGACAAATTCCTCTTTTAAACTGGCAGTGAAGACTTACTTAGGACTACATTAGGGGCTCTTGAAAACAAGACTTTCTTCTCTGGAAATTGATACCACACACTTGGGCGATTTTATTTTTTTTAACAGATTGGTAAGCATTCTTTTCATTTCCCCCTTGTGATTTTATACAGAACACTTTTTCAGGCAGATCTTTTTGCACCCTTCCAAAGCAGTCAATGAAACCATTCGCATGCATACAATTAAGCACGGGGGGGGGGGGAAGAAAAGCCACAACAGCTTAATAATTTCATCTGAAAAATGCTCTAGATTGTTAATATTCTGAAGTAACAAATATTCTGAAGTAACAAATCCTTTTGAAAAGAATTTCAAAAAGTCATGCATGCCTCTAACAGTCATTTTAAATACCCAGAAATTTGGGAACATATGGAAACCAATGATTTTACAGTGGTAATAATATCGTACGTTCTGCCCTCAGTTAGGCCCTGACTCCGCACAACTGAGGCAGGTAGGAGCTTTATTATTGACTTTGTTGAGCGTGTGATGAAGTTCTGGAGTGTGTGCAGCCTCACTCAATTCAAATGGATTGCACGGGCATAGATCAGGGCAGAATTTGCCCCCATACTTCTGGTAATTTGTAGCAGAAAAATTGCCTAGCAGACTGCAATATCCAGAATCCATACAGGAAAAATAGCTGGACCTGTGTTTGGGGAGTGAAAATAAAGGAACGTGGACTAGCAGGAGTAAATCTCAAATCTTCACAGTTAGAGGAAACCTCCTAGGACTTCCTCCCAAAAGGTCAGGGTAGCGTAGTTAAATCGTGTGATTCTCAGTGTACACAGAAGAGGGAGTTGCTATTAGACAGGTAGGCCATGGAGTTGCTAATTTTGATTCCAAGGATTATAGGAAATTGAAGTTTAAAGGTTAATAGTTTTATTGCCAGTTGTGATACATTCAGAAGGCCATTCTGAAAGACTCTCCAAAAATCCCTCCAAAACTGTGAGTTTGACTAAAAAAAAAAAAATATTGAAACAAAAGACTTTAAAACATTACGTCTCAAAACAGTACATTCTGAGATCTCTAATTTGTGCTGTTTTGCAATATTGCAATCTAAGATTCAGAKTTTTACAGATAACACACAGCCTAGAAAATATACCAAAAAAAAAGTTGAGATTCTTATGCATTCTCACACATTTTGGAGCTGTATATGAGGAAGCACAGCAAAGAACACCAGGCTTGTAGAAACTGGAAGAGACAGCAATACCAAAAAAAGGAATAGCAAATTGGTTATATGAGCATGCACATGGTGCACGTAATTATTTTGAGGGTCGGGTATCACAATTATCCTGTACATTTTCTGTATTTGCTATTCACTGCCACTCACCTTCTCCTGAAGTCCAGTGAACACAAGTCCCAGCTTTAAACACAAAAAAACCTTATACTTTCCAGAGTTGCAGAGAAAAACTTGCAAACATTAACTTTAAAGATGAGAAAGGAAAAAAAAAAAAAAAAAGAAAAATGATGCTTTGTTAAGAGTATAAGTACAACCATACCAGTTCAAACCAAAGGATATCTAGGTATGGAATAAGCAGATGCCTAGAGAAAGGTAAGAGCAGGGCAAGCATATACGCTATTTCCTTCTAACGTTCTCCCAGCCTCTCACCATTTTCAGCTCAAGGGAGTTCCTAAGGCTGTTGTGGTTAATTTCTCCATGTACTGAACTATAATGAGCAGTTTTATCATCGTGGGGGGTCTGACCCACGGCTGATGAAAATTTAGGACCATATGCATGCTGCATAGTCAATAGGGAGGAGAAAAGTAATTCTGAGGACATAATAAAGCCCGAAGCAGAGAGTCTTTTGTAGGCAACCAAGAGGAAATAGCAGTCCAGAGACCTAGCTGCAACATATAAGGTTTGAATATGCCTTTTAGGATTGGCAGTAAGGATATATACCCCTTGTATAAGAAAAGGAACTATCACATAATTCTTTGGAGAAACGGTACAACTGGAACCAAATCAAATGCCTGCAATAAAAGCTGAACCCATGTAAAATTCACTCCCGTTTAACATTTCACTCTAAGCTTCAGGCTCAGCCAGATTAGATTTAAAGTCCATCCAACCTTTCAGAGGAGCCTGCAATTTGAGAGATACAGGACAGACTTTTGCTTTTGCAACATTATCCTGTGGATGAAAACATTGGTGGGTCTTTCCCTTAGGACTAGCCATAAAAATAAATAAATTTTAAAAAAAATTAAATAAATTTTATTCATATTTTTGCAGTGACTCTCCAATGTTTTCCAAATAAAAGGTTGGGATATTAAAAATAGCGATCAAACTTATCAACAGTGCTGTAGCAGAGTCTTTACACCACCCAGCATCCTGTAAGGAAAGATCCATTTCTATCATTATTTTCAACAGACTGTTTGTTTAAAAGTTTAATTCCTACTTTGTGTCTGTGAATGATGCAACAACATCCTTTTGCTATTTGTGTTTTCTGGCCCAGGCCAACATCAAAGGCAGCAGTATGAAATTAAGGAGTGCTTTGGATTTATATTCAAACCATTCTGTATTCCAAACCCAAGCCCCTGCCTCCCCTCATCCCAGGTAGACATTTGCATCCTTTAAATGATCTTGTTTATTCTATGTGTCGGAATATAGTTATCTGAATATTAATTATGGTTTTAGTGAAGTTCATCGGTTGAGTGCAGGAATTGAGAATTCTTCCTTCAGTCGCAGCCACCTGCTTAGATTTCTGTGTTTATCTGCTTCACTGAGTTTAAATCAGTTTCTGTAAGTGAAAGTCTGTTGCTTTGAGCAGATGTTAATGCTCAGAAATAGTGTACAGTCTGCCATTAGCATATGTAGCATAATGCTAATAAATAGAGGCATGTACCACCCTTGAAGGTGATTCTGATTTCGGTGGAAGATCTCCCCCCATTCTGCCAGCCTCTTTCCTTAGGGAAGCCTTTGGCTTATACAGCTGTTATAAGTAAGGGACCTTCCTCCCACCCCCGGCAAGACCTTAGCAAATGGTCCATTCTGTTTATGCTACATTTGGATGATTAATGATATTGTATATTGTAACTAAATTGTACTGCTATTATCATCAGGTCACTGCTGACAACTAGATATATCATCTCTGGGGTTCATATACAGATAACAATTTTAACTATGTGGATAAGTAAAGGCTTGATGGTGTCCTAATGCTAATGTAAATATTACCGCATATTGGAAGTCAGTATATAGGGATTGCATTACACAACAGAAGCYGTCGGGTAGCTGAAGCTAGTGTGACTGTTACAGCAGTGGTTTTCTGCTTTATCCTCCTTGTTAATTTTCCCCCCCCTCTCTAAGGATTTGGAATAATCCATCTGTAAAACATGACAACCATTTAGACTCAAAGGGACCCAGCAGCTTTCAAACAAAACTGTAATCAAACTGATTTGGGATGTCTTGGGTGTTGGGAGGGGGGAGTTCAGTTGTCTCCGTGCTTTCCCAGCTCCCTGCACAATGCAGTGCTTCGAGCTCCAGCACTGAAGCAGATTCATTGGAAGAAGAGTTGTTGTTAGAGCATGGCCAGTTTAGCAAAGATCAGGAGGGCTGGAAATCTCCTGGGAAAGCCAGGTTCTGAAAGCGTCGTTACATTTTGTCTCAAGAGTAGATCAACACKTCTAGTCCTGACAGCTACAAGTAACCATTTGAGGGAGGAATCACATTGAGTCAGGATGAAATACTTGAGTGAGAAAGGATTTCTTGCAGAAATGTAAGATCACAGCTTCTGGCTAAAGTTGGGAGTAGACTGAAAAGGTTTGGAGAAGCAAGAATTCAAATTGAGTGAAGTCTCCACCCCTTTTGCTACTCATCCATCAATAAATGGCACATGTCATGTTAGGGCTCAGAATAGAAATTAATTATTCTTGTTAATATTGAAGAGTCTTATTGTAGCAACCCTTATCTTCGTAAGTCCCAAGATATACCAGGAGCAAAGAACGTGGAAGTCACTGCAATGATACCAGCAGAAAACTGGAGCGTGATAAGAATCAGCTTTACGGGCCTTACATTTCCATGAATCTAATTCCCATTTCATAGGGAGGAAAACACAGCAATCTGCAGTCAAAAAGAGAAGAGAATAGCTGGATCAGAGCCCCCAACTGATTTATACTCACAATTTCCTCCTGAGATAGCAGCACAGGATGTAAAAAGCAAAGTCTACCAATAATTCTATTCTCCAACCAGCGTGCGAAGGGAAGATTTTCCTAAAACCAAGAAATGACTGCAGTCAGATTTAATCGGACAGTAGTTATTTTTAAATGTTTGAGCTCCCCAATTCCATCATTTCAGGTAGGTAATGTTTCCCATTTTCTGCAGAGGAAGATGGAGAAAGTGTTTGCACAGAAAAAAAGGTACACAACTGAGTTCCCAGCTCAGAGATTATAGTGCGCTTTGTCTGCTAATTAGATGAGGTTTTTGTAAAAACAACAACAAAAAATGCAAGGCAGTGACAGTTCACCTTCTTAGAGAGAGAGAGCTGAGTTCATGCTGCAGCAGCCAATCTCTTGTAGGTAGATTTTTTTATAGTTACTCAGAGCTTGAAAACCAATCCAAAACAAGTCTCAAAATACCTAGGACTCTGCTATATGAACAGTGAGGTGGTAGTAAATGGAGCCTTGTGATATTAGCTCACCACGAATCACCACAGATAGTGGATCTTTTCGCTCGGCAGCCTGCGTCTCCTGGGCAAGGGATTCATCATCACAGCAGTGTTCAGGTCTCTGGGCAGGAGCACCAAGTATATGTGGGCCTTAAAGCAGAAAAGCAGAGTTGYTCCCTCCACCCCAAACATGCCTCCTCTATAAAAACAGCCTATTCAACACTTTAGGAGACGTAAAATAGGGGGTGAGCTGTATCAATTCAGTTTTATTCCACTGATGTTCCCCTGCCCACCGTTTGCACTTATTGATCCCCAACTAAGGGAGAAGGCCAGAAACAGGAAAGAATAAAGGTAAGCCCCAAAACTGTTGCTGTTCTAGAGCAACATAAAACATGAAGCTGGGGGGCAGAGGAGGGACAAGGAAGCRGAGCAGCAAGAGAAAAGGAGAATAGAGAAAGGAAGARAGAATTAGAGACAGCGCAAACAAGACTRAGTTTCATCTGACTTATTGGATGTACACTAGGAAAGCAAAAGGCAGGGAGAGGCAGGGCAGAGGGAGAGAACATGAACTGCAGCAAGTTCTGTCCTGAGGCTCCATGCRATGGTTTTGTCAGAGGCTCTCTGAGGCTGGTGCCACTTCGTATGATGTGTAGCTTTAATGAAAGAAGGAGGGGGGCAGGAGTGAAGGAAAAAAGAAAAAGCTGCTGAGACTCTCTGTCTCTTCCTCAGTCTCCGTTTGCAGAGACCTATTGGCCATAACTCTTGCAGGGCAAATAACAAGCGTTCCCCATCCAAATGTAAGCACATTGGCACTTAATCCTATTTTATAAAGGTTATAGTTTTACATAAATCACTCKCTCTAAATGCACTTTAGTCATCCTCCTCGTGTTAAGTTTCCCTTTAAGCCTAACTAGGCAAGGAGGATTTCTCCCACTGGCCCTCTGGACATGACGCCACCAAGATTGAACTATGCTCTCCATCTTTAATATCCCTGGAGGGATTCGTCTGTAATGATGTCAGGGGCTAAGTATATTCCCTTGTCAGAGCGGGGGAATTAAATCCGTCCTTCCCCTGTCTCAGTCAGGTCCAACAGAGCTAAAAACAAGTTCTTTGGAGAGCAGAAAAAAAATGATGATGCCTCACTTTTGATGTTTCATTCTCCCATGCAGATTCCCTAATGTCTACTAAAGGGTGAGTTTAGCAGCCTTTTCTTCAGTGATTTCACCATCAGTCACCCCTTTAATGTAGTTGCAAGAAATAGTCTCCGAGATCTCTCCTCTCTGTCAGATTACATTGAATTTTTCCAGGAGACACCCAAGGAACTTTCTGAGGTTGGACTGAGCGAGATACAGTAATTTTAGAAACCTCAAAGTAGAGGTACACTGCACTGGTTGCTGCCTTTGCTCTTATTTAACAAGTCCATCAGAATGGACAGAAAGCAGCTCTGTTGCAGACACTGGAGCATCACATGGTAATTTGGAGTTAGAGAAAGAATTAAAAATTTCTTGAGTTTCTTCAGCAGTAGAACTTGAAGGTTTTTTATGCTTCTGTCCTATGCTTATTTTCCAGTGTCTAGTAATATGGTTGAGCTATCAATTTGGTCTCTCTCTAGAGCATCTTTAAATTTCTTTTTGCTACCCAAACAGCTGTTTTCACAAAACTTCTTCTAGTTAGTCACTCAGATTTTTGACACTGTCAGATTTGTCTGAAGTTGGCTAATAGGTTCAGAAGTTACTGGAGGGAAAGGAGGAAGGAGGGGAGAGACAGACAGAGGCACTGACACCACCAKCACATAGGCCTCATCTTCTTTAAACTAAGCTAAAAATATGCAAGGGATAGCCTTCTTTTCATGGAGAGAAAATAAATGAGTAACACCAGCTGGTAGGCAGGATGCCCCATTCAAGCTCTCTTGATCCACCTCCCCCTCTCCACAGAAGAGCACAGTTTCTGGTAGTCTGCAAGGATACACACTGCCCTGAATTTCCTGTAAGGAATCCAAAAGGCTTTTTTAGTGCTGCATTAGCACAGAGGGAGTCTAGCCTTTTGGTTTAAGATACGATTAGTAAGGTCTGGGTGCAAACCAGTGCCTCTGTCTAGCATTAGCAGAAGTGCTGAGATACAACAGGGAAGCAGGTCTTTTGGTCCTTCTGGCCTTACAAGGAAAGAAACACTATGTGACTTCCAGTCAAATGATGCAGAACCAAAAGTCTTTGAGCTAAATTCCCAGTTTCTCATTCAGGACACCGCTGCAAACAGATGATGCTCCACTGAAATCAATGTTGTTATAACTCTTCACATCAGCTCTTGATTCTAGCTTCCAACTCCAGATGATTTGAACAGACTTCCAAAATTACCAACATACCCCATCTTAAGTGAAAGATGATAGGAGATGAAAAAATTGAACCCCTGTGTAAAGAGCAGTTGCACACCTGTGCACTGCTTAAGCCCCTAAGTCAGCCTCAACTTAAAAAGCTACATAAGCTTATACAGAGAGGAATGAATTTCACCCATAAACAAGCATGAAGGGAAATTCTCCTTGCCAGTCAGTGACAATTCATGCATTTGCAAATTCATGGGAAGTTCAAAGCTCCCCAGTTCTGTCACCAGTTTTACACAGTTGGGAGAAACTCCAGTTCCTTGCAACAGTAATGATATTCTACTACAAGAGCAGGAATAAATTTGTTTTCTATCAGGCAACCAATAGAAATAATTTATAATTTTGCCTTATGCGATATGGCTGCATTTAGAAAGCTCAGCTGCATTCAGTGCCTCACGGTGCAAGGTGCTGTTCATGCTTTAACAAAAATTGCAAGGGGAAAGAAACAGAAAAGAGGAAGTCATATGCTCAAGGCCGTACAACAACTCAGCAGCCAAGGAAGAAACTGAATTTAAATTTTTTGACCACCAGCCCGGTACCTTATACACCGCACCATGCTTTATACCATCAATGGGGTCAACAGAAGTCTCACATACTTTTACACTTCCCATCATCATCCTGCAAGAGCACCTCATAACCTATATCCTTATTTTGCCCCTAGGAAATAAGAAAGTACTAGTGTTACCAGTTATATAAGAGGAATTGAAGATACAGAAAAACTTGGAGCTACATTCACCAAAAAAAGGGGAAAAAAAAAAGTTCAGACTATAATTTGTGGTGCTAATGTCCCAACCTCAAATGCCCTGCTCAGTTTCTACCCAGCCCCATAAGCATATATTCCATCAGCATAAAAAACATAAATACTCCTCCTCTAACAAACCCATATTTTGGAGCAGGGCCCAGATCTGAGGTCTCCTCTGAGTCACGTAAACACCCTTACCAGAGCATCATCCTCTCCAGCCCAGAATCAAAACACAAGCAGCAGCAAAATATTGTTCTTCCTTACTCATGCAGCATCTAAAGCACCAGCTGAGTCTCCCTTTGGTGCACATCTTTTGTTTTAGGATCTAAATCACTGCCATGTCACATCAAATCACTGCCATGTGATTTGGGGGCGGGGTGTGTACTCACCTATGCCGGTCCAGAGAGCCACCTCCAGTACCAGCATCCCCTAGTTATGCTCGATGCACCCAAGTCAGCTGCCTGCCCTCCACAAAGCCTGAGATCCCTCAGCAACGACACTCTGACGCATATGAGACAAATGTTCACCTGAAACATTCAGGGTTTTGTTTTCTTTGAGGGTTTTCTGTTAAAATCTGCTTGGCACCAAAACCAGGATAGGTCACAGAAACAGGCTAGGTTCAAGGTCAAAGAACCAAGGTGCTATTCTCCAATACAAACCTGCCTTACACTTAAAGCAAAAAAAGAAAGACAACAAATCCTAAGAAGGAATCAGCAAACAACAAACCCATCATCTTAAAAGTTGTCTAATTTTATGATAAACCTACATGCACTTCAGTCACTTCCCTTACATCAAGGCTGGTTCAACAGGAGAACCTTAGAGGATTCCACTTCTCAAGGGGGTGATGCAGTCGCCAAGGTTAGCATATCCCTCTCCTACAAACATCTCTGGAAAACATCCCAGCTGGAAGTTTGACCTAGATTTCAGACAGATGCCCAGACTGGACTGCTCACAAAAAAGAGCCCGTGCAGTTCTAGTGACAGTTCGTACCTGCTCCAACTTTGCACATGCAGGTCCCAGACTGCATCTGAGCCACTTCCATTTTCTGTTCTCTTGTTCAGCTGCACAGCCACAGGCGCTGCCCAGAGCCACAAGGCAGGGCAGAGCAGTACATGTGCTATTTTGAAAACAAAGCAACAAAAATACAACTGTGTCAGAGAAAAGCAGGAAATTCTTCAAAGCAACTGAAGATGAGTGCAAGGGAGTCATCTTCCTTTCCTCTGTGCCAAGACAACACTGGTGCACTCCGCTACCTCGCAACAACTCTAGAACAGGAATATTAGTTTTATGCAGTCACAGAATAGACACCACTTCCAGAAAGCACCAACAAAAATGACATTGTCCACATCTGATCAGTTGTTTCATGTCTGCAGTTCTCAACACTATTAACACCTGCATAGGCCTCTCCCATCAGCTGTCTTCTCCAAGCTAAATGGGTGTAACCAGAAGTTAGAGTCAACTTTGTAAAACCTCATCTCCCTTCTGGGAAGGTATCAGCCAGGCAATTGCTCTCTTTGCAATACAAGCACTTTCTGCTGTTACCCCTGAGAAACAGTAGGTTATTTCCTGAAAATGGCTACCAGGATTACCTGAAGGAAGAACAACAGCAGAGGGTTAAGACAAAAGGGGTTTACTGCTAAGAGAGGGGATGCACCCGTTTCCCACAGAAATGAAGACTGAGTTGCAAGGATCCTTAGCAAAGTCCTGCTCCTGTCCTGGTAACTCTTCAAGCTGAAGTGGCTCCACCTGGAAGCAAGAGCTCATTGCAAGCTCAGGCCTGGTTCTTACCCACTGTATTAGTCATTCAGAGTCCCAGCTGGTGTAAATTAGCATTGCTTTACAGAAGCTGATAAAGGTACCTGCATTTGCTGCAGCTGAGGATTTGGCTGTAAGGACATTTTGTTTTTCCTGAACTAGTTTTTCTTAGAACTGTTTTACATTAATGGATGATCAGGAGGTCAGTGAGGGTGATGTGAAGTTGCATCTCAGAAGTTATTGAGCTATTGAATCTTCTCTTGAAGTCCCTTTGGAGCAAGTTTTGGATTTGGCTCTCAGTCACTAAGAAGTGAGTACTTTCTGTTTCTTTGCTTGTCCATGTAGTTTTGTAACCTAATTATGCTGTAGAGATGGTAGTATTTTAATTATTTTCTTTTAGGAAGAATAGGGGCTTCCCTTGGAAAGTTAAAGCTATCAGGTAGTAAGTCTTTTAACTGTTTAAGTGTTTATTAGCTTTGAAATTTGTTTTTAACAGCAGCAAACAAGAAACAGAGAAGTTGATGAGAAGAAAATTCTATGCTATTTTATTGGCAGTGGTATTTAAAAAGCATGGTTACTTCAGTAATCCCTACCTGTTTGCCACCCCTTTAACTCTCTTTAGGTTAAAAGTTAACAGACACTTTAGAAAACCACAGTAAACAAACAAAAAACTAGTAAGGCCTCATAAGCTTGACAGAATCATTTGTTCCATGAGTCTTTTAGCTTTGTCACTACTGAAGTATCTATGTCACTGAGAAATAAATTTTTTTAGGAAAGCTCAATTACACACACACACACACACACACACAAAAAAAATTCCCCCCCTCCCCTTTGTTTTATTAGGAATAATAGGAATCATAGCAAATGCTTTCTGAGAACACTTAGAAGTAATTTACCCAATGCTTATTAATTGTTTATATTTTATATTTATATTTAATTTTCCCTAAAGACACTTAGAAAAGCAATTTACTTAAAAAAAACAAAACAAAACAAAAAAAMCAGAAGCACACAACTTCAGGACAGCCCCAGAAGCATCACATAATAGCATCTAAACAAGCCCCCAATGTCCTCTCTCTTATAATTTCTGTCCCATAAGCTTTATCTTGTTAAAGCTTCCCTTTAATAGGAACATTCTCCTAGCCTGCTTTTTTGGGGGGATGACCCTTTAAATGAGGGACAGAAGCATAGTGAAGGCCTTAAAGGGTCCATTTTGCAGTAGGCAGTAGACTGCTAAATCTCCCTGTTCCAGATGGTAAGTAATCTTAATTTCTTGTTTGTGAGCTTTGAGTTGGATTGTGTGTTCTCAAACAAAAGCTAGTTATGTCTTTTTTTCTTCTTTAAAGCTTAGAAGCTCTGTTTTTCTTTCCTAGCTGTTTTTTTTTCCCTGAAAATTGTTCCAACCCACCTTCCTAACAGATCATCTCTGAGCAGACTTCAAACATGGGTTTTTTGTTTTCTGAAAGCTATAGATAGACTGTTCTTGCACAGTGGGTTGAAAGTAGTGCTCATTAATACAATATGTTAAATCCTGATCTTGTGAAGACGGCTTGATGTGTGGGCTGAGGAGCTCTTCAGCAAGGGGTCTATCCTTTCAGAAGGGTTTGTTTGGGACAGCGAAGGGAGGGGATCTATAAGAAGCCTTTGTGTATCGGGGCCAGGAGCTGTTAGTTTAAACACAGGTAATAAGATGAGGTTATTCCCATATGTGAGCCTATATATAGGACTACATTTCCAGGCTTATGCTTTTACCTATGTAACTGTTTTACTCCTAAATCCCTGTGCCTCATTCTCGCGCAGTTCTGGGGCACTGTTTTCTCCCTCTAGGATGTTAATAAGCCTCACTGGCAAGGAACAGAGCATTAGTCTTTGATGGGTAGGTAGATTAAATATGCACGTGTAATAGTAAATATTTATTTAGGTACCTGAGCTATTCTGATTAATGGCTGCATTTTTCTTTTAAACGATTTGAGTACTTTTTAATGGCAATTAATTAGTATTTATGGCATGATTATTTAATTTATTTCACTCTTCTGCTGCTAGTACTGTCAGTGAAGCTGGAAACTCCAGGTTTTTACCGTTTTTCAGGTTGGTAAATATTAGAGTTTGCTTCTGTCTTCCATGTGCCTGGGGATGCACAAACCAGCATGTCTCTGCTCTATTTCCTGGCACTTATTTACCAGCAGCACAACTACCATCCAGGGAAATAGGACTCTGATCCTGCAAGCACTTCATGAAGTTTTTTAACTTCAAGTACACAAACTTGTTGTGGTCAGCAGTGGCATAAGGATTACATGCATAAGTTTCCAGAATTGGGACCTCTAGGTCTCTCTAGTGACCTGCTTAGCTTGCAGTAATAACAGGGCAGCTCTCAGTAGACTATGCTGAGAGGTACCTTATGCCATAATTTGGCTTTGTAGGCCCTATGTAAATAGTGGCAATGTTTTTTTGTTCTCCCCCTCCCCAGTAGATTAAAATATAGGAAAAATAAGCCAGTCTTCCCTGAAAAAGGAATCAAAAAACTTCTGTATCAGCTGTGTTGTGTCCAGTGCAGAAACTACGTGCAAAAAGAATATAGCAATATGTATTTCCTTTCTTTTGCTGGAAAGGTCAGCTGTGATGACTGCAGACATCTGTCTCTTGGAGTCCTTATGCAGGGTCTTGATTGTCAAGCCTGAAAAGCATCTCCAGTGACTTTATCCTCACAGAATCCTAGTGAGGTTAGAAAACATCGTTGTTTCTACTTTGTGTTAGGACCTGGAAGACAGATGGGGTTTGCTGTAGGTCACATAGGAAGTTTGAGTCCTCACTTGGCTTGAGGAATGCTCTAGTAGTTTGTTTTTACTCTCTGGGGCATGTGGATTTGTAAATGAGACCAATCCAGTAGGATGTCAAAACTTTAGAGAGGCCAGTCCCGATTCTGGATTTGGCCATGATGACTCCAGAGTGGCAGGACTCTTTAGTTGATTTGATTACAAAAGCTGGTAGCAGCCACCGGAAGACTTTGCCTCTTTAYGAAGGCAGTAGAAAGTAAGGAGGGTCTCAGCACCTTGCCTGGCTCCAGCAGAGCTGGAGGTTATCGACTGGGAATGAGTTGATGGGAGAGGTTCTAATGAAGGAGTGGGTGAGACAATTAGTCAAGGGATAAATCTTATACAGACGTGTCCCTTATTTTCTCATCCTGTGCCCCCCTCCCCCCACCCCGTGACAGCATTGAGTCAAAGAAAAGCAAACAGATGGGAAAATACTATTAGTTGCAGAGCCACCAGAAATCCAAACAATATTCCATCACGGGTTCTAGGCCAGCACACTAATTTATCGAGTGCGCGGCGCTATTGGAAGTGGCCCGGTGTGCTAACTCGGCAATAGATCATGATAAAAAATGTAAGTGATCCGTTATCGCCAGGTTAATGTGCTTTACTATGCAACTCTGCCAGCTCGACAGAAACATCATTACATAATGATAATGATGCTCCACAAACAGGAGCTGGAGGAGGGGGGGAGGGAATGAGACCTCAGACTCCGGGAGGAGTGGATACTGCAGAAATTCTTGGACAAAATGGGTCGGGATTTCAATTCATTTAAAAATAAAAATAGGAAGCTGAAGCAAGTCAGGGCTAGGAAAGCAAAGATGTTAAGGAATCATTAGTTTGAAGTAATGAATGCTTTTTTTTCCAGTTCATCTGCCTGATTAGGAGTGTTGATAACCATGAAATTCACCAGATATTTGCTATTGTTTCATTTCTCAAGAGCTGACAGGGCTGTTCAGATCTGGATGCACTTTGCTGATAATGTGGATGAATCAAAAAACCGTCTTCCTGCTTGGCACATGGGTTTTTACAAGCTTGGAAGAGAGACTGATGTAGACAGGCAGGAAGAAGRGAGAAAATGCAGATTACACACGCTCCCAGGGACTTGGATGCAGGGAGAAACACAGCAGCATGTATGAGAGAGAGGCGGAGGAAGGCAGGGTGTCGGACACTGAGGCAGCGACACAGATGAGAGGCAAAAATAGCGTCCGGGAGCACGGCGCTGATGGAGCGTGCGCGAGCTCAGGGTGAGGGAGTACACGCAGGCGGTGCCCTGGGTGAGACGAAACGCTGCACGTGGAGAGTCCCTGTGTGTGAAGAGGAATACGTGCGTGACAGCGAGCGCAGAGCCGGCTCTGACAGCCTGCGCAGTCGTGGCGTAGCAAGCGATATGGGTGATGCTCACGTGAGAGATGGCCCAGCCATGGTGCCGGGGGAAGGCAGCGCGCAGAATTGTACGAGCAGAGGCCAAGAGGAAAGTTCTCCTGCTTTTGCCTTTCCTCTCCTTTGTTAGGCCTTAGGGGCAGGGTATGACCCTGGTCCCTCTTAAGCTGCACTGCTGTACCCCCATCTCGCTTTGCAGTGTCTGGGTGTGACATGTTTCTCTCTGGCACTGTGGAAAGCTCTTGCAGTTGGTATGCTTGCCTGAGTATTTTTAGCAGGTGCTTTGCATTATAAATCCTGCCAGCTTTAACATTGCTGGGTAGCCTTGGTATAATTTACCTTTGGTTTAACAAGAAATAGGAGCTGACTCAGGGATTAAGGCGTGTCAAGTAAACACAAATAAAAAATAAAGCAGGGGAGGATTAGTCAGAGATGAATGCAACACAAGAGCTGAGTGTTAATTGTGAGAATGGTGCAGGGGAGGAAGAAATGAAACCTCCTTTTTATTCCCCCCTCCTCCTCCTCCCTGCAAAGAGGAGACAGGAGCACAACCTGTGTCTTGAGGTCAGTGCTGTCCCTCATGGCCGGGGTGGAGAAGCCAGCGTTTTCAGGTGTGATTTCCTGTTGGTACCTGTCTCTGGATGGTTTGTGGAGATTGCAGCCCTTCCTGCAGAGCTTGTTTTTCTTATAGCTCAGGCTTCTGAGTTGCATCTCAGCTCAGAAGTTCCTGGTTTGGTTCCTAGATGGCAGGCGAGGTGGCAGCTCTCAACAGGCCTTTCGTGGCACGCAGCTGCTGTGTGGTGCGACTGAGCAAGGCTGGCTCCTGGCAGGGTGGATTGGGAGATGTCTTATTTGACACAGATTTCCTTCTCTAGCAGCAGGATTTTTGTTAGTCTCCAAAAAACTTAGCCATGCTGGGAAATATAGTCTCAGAAACACCCCTTCTCCATGCAGGCCTGTGCTGGGGGCAGGGGGGAGGATGCTGTTGAGTAGATACTGTTAAATCACTTTAGTGAAAGACAGGTAGCTTTGGCTGCAAGTCAGTCGTGATGTGGTAGTGTTGGAAAAATCTATGGAAAAGGGGACTGGTCTTCCCTGGCCAATCCCTACTCCTTTTTTGAGAAGTGAAAGACCCTGAGGGGTTCAACATATGAACGGATTATAAATCTTCTGTCTTCTCTGAGGGTGAAGTGGGTTATTATGTTCAAACTGCTGGGGTTTGTGCTTTTGCTATATAGTAAAGACTTGGTGCTTTACCCTTCAACGAGCATGGAGTAAGCTGCCTTGCATCATGTCCTGCTCAGCAGAGTCAGTACGTGTGTGGGCAGTTAGAGAAGCAACTATCACTCCTGCACGTACCCTTTAGGCTCTCTCACGCTGCCCTGTTCATCTCCCACATCTACTGACCAGCTTTGGACAGAGGATAACAGAAGTAAAGATGGCTCAGCATTTTCTGATCTTTTGCTCCTGTTCTACCTGTGCCCTGCCCTTGTCAGGAGTAAACAGTTATAACAGACCTTGAAACGATAAATTTCAGAGCCTCGGGTCATTTTCTCATGAATTATTGTCCTCGTTGAAAAATTTCTTTATATTTCCTTTCAAGTCTTTTTCTACTGGTGAGAAGATGCAAGGATTAATTTAGAAGGAAATAATGAAAGCAGTTGTACGTGCGCATGGATGTGTACACCTTCTCAAGGTAGTGTAAAAATTGTCATTAGTTGTTTAGATTAGTTATGCCTCAAATTCCCAATCAAAATTAGATGCTTGTTGTGCTAGTCACAGCACTTCCACGTAACAAAACACAGTTCCTGCCATCACAGACTTGCAGAAGCCTCTGATCAAGGCAGCAGAGGTACAAAAGCATGATGGGCTGAAGGCTGTGAAATGTGTTAATGGTAGTGCTGGTTAGTCAGGCTTGGATCTCTTTGCTCCGAGTGTTATGTTCCAGCCCAGGAATGGTGTCATCTCGTGCTGTGTGCGCTGCAAGCAGCAGCATGAAAATAAAGAAGTATCTAGCTACCAAACTTCTGAGCTTCTGTGAATACAAAAGCATGAGATGCCATACACCACGTCATAGGACGGAGGGAGTAGCTGTGGGCTGGGATTGTGCGACTGTTGGGCAAGAATGGCCAGGGTGCTGCTCTGAAATATCATTTCCATTAGGGCTGTGGTTTCTAGGTTCTCCACACTGTGTGCGAGTGGGGTAGCACTGTACAGGTCTGAAATCCTGACCGTGTTCAGGACAATTGGTGACCTGTCTATTCATTCATTTAATTCCTCTCCTGGCTTAAATCAAGCCTTGCTGCTGTGAGCTACCTCCTCTATCTGAATATGTGAACCTCAGGGGGAGCATTGCTAAGAGGCCTTCTGAGGGTAAAGGTGTTTTTAATCATTTTCTGTAGAAAGGGCAAAGAAAGGGTGGAAGCATTTGATACTTTTTTCTTCCCCCTTCCAACATGGTGGCATGAAAAGGGGATAGGAGGAGGGATGATGCTGGTGCCAAAGGAATATGAAGCCCCTATCATTGTACTCGAAGACTAAACCAATGAAGATCTCAGTCATACAAAATGCTTTACATCTGATCTTTCATTGTAAATGTCATATAAAGAAAGGATCTCTCTGATATTTCAAGGAGCAGCAAAGTCTGTGATGACACACTGGTATCAAGATTTGCATATTTATTATAGATAAGCTGTCAAAATGTATGTTGTCAATTTCACCTTATACTCAGAATTTAATGATGCACATAAAGGACAGAAAATCTTTAATATTAATATTAATATGATTTTAGATTATAAGACTTCATTGTGGATATCAATCACCTAACCCTTAAGGACATGTCACTCAAGTTGATATAGTTTATAGAAAATTAATGTAATCCATTCTGTATGATCTATTGCAGGATCGGGGGGCTTGGGAGGTGGTACAAGGGCTAGGTGGAGGGTTGCCCATGATTAGTTTGTCATACTACTTCAGGTGTGTTAAATTCCTTGAGTAAATTGACTCTTGCTGCCCTAGGGCATGTATTTGCTATCTTTCAGGTGTCTGCTTAGGCAATGTGTAAATCCTAGCATGAAGGGGTTTCCCGCTTTGCTGGTGGCTGTGTTGTTTTGTCAGTGTTTGTATAAGCAGATTGTGTTTTATCAACAAGACTTATTCCTGGAGAAATATTTTCTTCCACTTGCTACTTAATAGCTTTAAAGGGGATGGGCATTACAGCTTCCAAGTGTCTGATGGGGAAGAGCAAGGAGGAGAGTAATAGAGTAGTGTAGAGTAGCTTCTGTGGTTGATGTGACTGGAAGTAGCAGGAAAGGGAACCTGGAAAACACAGGGCTGAGGCTGACAGGTTTCTTAAATGTAATTGTTAATAAAATATGGAAATCACCCTTGTGTTTGGAGGAGAGCCTTATGGAGCAGCTTACTTGTACCAGTTATGGGCCTTGTCTCTTTTCTTGATCTATTCTTTCTCATCTTGCAAAAGATCCATTCATTCGAAGTACTACCAAATCAACCTTATACTTCCTTTGTATGGGCAGAAATTGCCAGATGATATTAAGCAATGAAAAATCAAGGCTTGCATCTTCTACCAGGAGGTGGGGTATTTGTTGTTACTGTCTTCAAACTCCTTTACCTATTGCAGTTGATGCCAGCAGTTCCAGTGGAGTCCACATGCAGGACCTTTAGGAGAAGACAAAACTTGGAGCAACATGATCCAAGTTGGTTTTGCTTTGATTGGGGCAGCTGGACAAGATCATTGCCTGAGGTCTCTTCTGATTCTTTTCACTAGAAGAATGAATTTGTGGATAAAAACTGATCTAGGTCCAGTCTGGAGCTCTCTCGCAGACTGTATAAAAATTACATCCCCTAACAGTGCTTTTCCTCCCTGTGTACAGCTGGGTCAAAACTGCCTGCCTGCCCCTTTTGCAGGTCTTACGTTCAGACTGTGAAGGTGCTGGGGCAGGGATCTCTTTTATTGCAAGTATGCACAGCACCTCGCTGTTGCCACTTCTATTTTAACTTCCTAGTTAATTATATTGCATGTCTGATCGTCTCCCTGACCCTCTTCTCCCTTGACATCGGTTCACAGGGAGATGAGTCTTAAGCCTGCTGATGAAATCATGTCTTCAGCTTGTTTTAGTATCACTGGATCAATTCCTCTGTGGGCCGAGAGGAAGCTGCTCCAATGTTAAAAATGATCTTCTGTTTTGAATTAAGTAACTCTGACAGTCTCTGGGATTTTAGGAAGCAAAACTGGAAAACACCCACCTTTTCAATTATCTGCATAAGCTGCAAGTTCTCTAGGGGAGACTAACTTAATTTATATAGGACACCTGGACTCTGGTATCATGATGGGGGGACAGGGGGGAGAAGGAACTGGACATTTACCATCCTAATAGTCCCAGCAGTGGAGGAGTATAATGTGAAAGTTCAAACACGAAATGAAGATGGTATGAATCTCTTTCCTCTTCCTGCTTCATAATACCTGCAGCAGACAGGTAGGGGAGCTCTTATTTAGCATGTGAAAGTACAAGGAAAACCTGACTATGAAGACTGGATCGATGTAGTTAGTTACTGCTGGAGTTTATACAAATACATACTCCTCTTATCTCTGAGAAAGACAGTCCGCACAGGCTCAATAAATCAAAAAAAAAAAAAAAAAGGCAGGTGGGGATGATGGGGGGAAGAAGATGGACTGAAAGAACTGTAGCAGCAGTGCTTCAAAAGCACCCTCCTTTCATCATGAGTTTTAATGGAGCTGAGTTTCTGCAGATCTTGTGTTAGTGGTTTGATTTCTCTCTGATGTTGGGGGGCAGGGGGAGGGGTTGCACTGCATCTTGTTTGTATAAATCAGTTGATGGGTGAACACCCTGAGCATGTTTCATTCTTTTAACAAGTACCAAAGCTTTACTAGTAGTACTTTTTCTGCACAACAGCAAAATGCTGAATTCAGAGATCTTTCTCAACATGTTCATGCCTTTAAAGCAACCGTGAAAATGACAAATCCCAAATTCTGTCCTGTTTTATGACTGCAGTTTACCTCTTTTCTCCCTTCCCCCTCACTACCCCTTCTTGCTTGCTTGAATACTTAGGACATTTACTCATTTGTGTAACTGTCTCATCTATTTCCTGTAGGCCTCTTTCATAGTTGTGTAAGCAATGAAATAACCTAATCAGCCAAACATGTGTGCTCTTCCCTGCCTTGTGCATTTTCTCCTGGTTGTATCTGTTTATCTCCTTGTCTCCAATATCTGCTTTTATCTATTAGTATGTCTTCTTTCCCATGTTTTATCCGTTAATACCTCTTGTTCAGCTGAGGATAAACTCAGTAATAATTGCACTATAAAATGAAGAGTACACTACATGTCTCTTATTGCTCAGGGGTCTGTTAATTGGAATTTATAAAGTTCAATAAACAGTAATCCAATAAGACCTAAACTCTTATTCATTTATCTTAGAGGTAATATCCAGGCTGCCAGCAGCAAGCTGGAAGTGGCTGAACCACAAGCCTTGGTAGCACATGCAGAATGGATTTGTCTTTTTGCCTCTCTGTAGTAGTATCTGCAACTGTTGGTCTCCCAGCAACCATGTCACCACTTAAATGGTGGGAGATGGTTTTCTCTGTCTGGAAGGCTTTGAAGAAATGCTGTAATAAGCAGCTTTGCAAGGCGGGAGATCATACTGTTTTCCCTTGTGTCTGGGTTCAGCTTGCACACCCATGTGGTGCTAGTCAGTTCTGTGACTAGGCATTTTCCCTCTTTTTCAGGTGGATGCTGCTAATGTACAGCTATTTAAAACTCCATTTTATTTTTTTTGTCTGAATTCCATCTTTAAATGCTACCAATCTACTAGTGGTATCTGATCTCCTCCTTCAGTCTGGCCTAAAACTGTTTATGAATCACTCTGAGCATCACTGCTGTGTTTCAGCTCTGAATCTCCATGTTTTAATGGAGAGTGAGGATGTCTAGCTGCTCTGATGCTTCTGGATACTGCGCTGTGAGCTCTGCATGTATGAATGTTAGGTTTCCTGCAGCCTACTACAATTCTAGATGGTACCAGAGTCCAGAAGCCACTGATGTGGCACTGGTCCTAAACCAGTCAAAAGCAATGGCGGTATGGGATTAGACAGGGTGACGTTTCAAGGCCTCTTGTTGGCTAACATGGGATAGATTGAATAGCCATGCATTTTGGTAGCAAACAATTGTATGTGGTGTAATGCAATCCTAGCGGATGTTGTACCAAATATATCTCAGTGATAATGCAACTTAAACAGCGATGTATTGACTGGGCATGCTAAATAGATAATATGATACCTCGTTATTGGATCAGTGTATGAGTTTGGAAATAAACACAAGAACTTGAAACTGTTCTATGGGGAATGCTGGGAACTGTAGGCACAAAAAGGGAGTTGTCCAGCTGATTAGCTATGTGCCTTTGAAGATTGATAAGGCAGCATGTGTTCTGCTAGTTGAAAAACAAACAGTGGAAAAACAAATGTTTTGTCAAACAACTTTTCCTGGAAATGTTCTGTTCCTTTTCTATAATAATTTGAGGCTCTCAATCTGAGTGTATAGAGCTAAGTATGTTGTTTAGAAAACCCATTTGAAAATAGTATTTCAGTGTATTACTGTTTCCCAAGCAGCTCCAGAGAAATCATTCCAGTATGCACATCAGTGTTTTTCTCCTGATGCATAGTTGCTGTAGGTCTGAGTATTAGGAGATGTCTGGACTGTGGATAACATAGTTGAGCTGAGAGTTAAGAGTGTTTGGTCATTTTCTAGCTTTTCTGGGACTTCAGGCAAGACATGCTCAACCCCTCATCAGCAAAATGAGGCTAATGCTGGTGGCTTCCCTTGTTAGAAGTGCTGGTACTGCTTCTGCAGTATTGGGTTACCTGGAGGCTAGAAAAGTAGTTTGATCTTAGTTGTGTTGCATTTTCACTTCTGATTCCAGAGATTGGGGTTCCCCTGGATATTTTTATACTGCCACCTTCTTGTATCTTGCAGTGGGATAAGAGCTTCCTGCCGCTATTTTGAAGTGGTGATATTATGGCAACGGTTTGTACATTGCCTATGCACTGATGAACTCAAAATGTTTATTTGCACTTGCTTTGAAAAGAGTCTTATTTCCTCTTAGCTGTTTTCCTTGACCTAAGTTCATCTCACTTTACTTGTTCATCTCACTTGTTCACCTGAGTTTGTCTCCCAAAATAGTTAATAGAATGGCATTGCCTGAAGATGATTAAGGAGTTAGGTGGTTCTTGATCCCTGATCTCAAAAGAGACAGATGAGGAACAGAAGGGAGGGAAAGGGTGATCAAAGTATAGGACAGCATTCTTTTATAAAGAATGCCTAAATTCACTAGGACTTCTCTGCCTGGAAATCAGATGTCAGGGTTGGGAGGCTATATTAAACATCTATAAGAACATAAGGTCTTTGGAGCAGGAGATTAGGGAACAATCATCCCTGCTTTGTCATAACTTCATTTAGTGCCCTCTAGTTCTGGTATTATTAGGTCACCAGTTAAAAATGAACTAAAAACCTTAATGAAGTGGGTAGTTAACTACAGAGCTCTTTGCACCATGGCAGTGTTGGCAGAAGTCCCCCAGCACTCTGACTGGACAAATGTTCAGACGATAACTCCATTCAAGGGCTTTTAGTATAAGGTTGCTATCCTTATGGGGTCAGCAAGCCTTTTGAGATGCAGATAGCTAGAGGTTACGAGTATACCAGGAAGACAGCATCACATATTTGTCCTGTTCTTGTGCTTTTTCACTTAATATCCGTTACTGACCTCTGCCAGAAACCGTTTAGTGGGATAAATGGACAATGGGCCTGACCCAGCAGGGCTGTGGTTATGAACAGCCCTCTGGAGACCCTTCTCTCTGCCTTCACTGGTTGCATAAGTAACTCTGGGCCATCGCGCTCTGCTCTCAAATGCCACAGTCATGTATCTAAAGTGAGGTGGGATAAATCTGTGTCTCCAGGTCTATTCTAGGCAGGTAAAAACTAAAAACATAATGCTGGATGACAAGTGCTCTCCAATAACCAGATGCARTGTTAGGCAAGGCAGTATATTTAGTACTCTTTCCCCACTATTGGTAATGGAAAGCTATTTACTGAACAAAACCAGACTCTTGAATGAATGCATCCTTAGTTCATTGCAGAGTGTCAGCTGTAGCAATATCTTCAATACTTTAATATTTCAGTGCTGTAACAGCTAAATATTAGGTGTTAGACCAATGTATGTCCTTGATTCAAGAGTACTGACTTTTTTAGAGCTGTGGAAGAAAATGCAGGCTCTGTGGTGAGGAGAGAAGAGGGACCTCAATTTGGGCAGCTTTAGTACAGAAATGGACAAAATCTACCCTTGATTCAAAGCTTCAAAGGTGTAAAGTGAAGGCTCGTTATGACCTGTTCTGTCAAATGAAGCACTGTAGTTGTTCAGAGATAATATCCCCATATATTATCATGCTTAAAAACAGGCAATGTCATAAACTTTTTGAAGCACCAAACATACTATAGAAGCTGTGCAGGCTGGTAAAGTCACTAGTTAGCCTCTCTAAATCATGTAGAGCTGCCAGTGCTATATTCTCTTCTGATGTTTTCAAGGTGACCCACCATTTTCACTATAAACTGGATTTTTTTTTTCCCCCTCCAAGTAGGGAAATGCATATACTCTGAGATGGTGCATGGCAGCTTTTCACCTGTGTTGGGCAGTGTGTTTTAATATTAGCTACTAGCTAACGGCACATGTCCTGACTTGGAAAAGGACCAAATAATTTGTTGTTGACCATCACAATATTGATATCTTTGTTTTAGTAATACAGGCAGGGGGCTTCCATGTTCAAATCTAGTTCTTTCATGAACATGAGGTGTTGTATCAGCCTGAACGCAGGTAGGCCCATGCTCCCTTCCTAGAGGTTTTTTACAGCCAGAGCAATGTAGTGAATGCTACTTCTGCAAAGAGGGCAGTAGGATCTGTAATGACAAGAGCAGTGCTTGGCCCCCTGTGAGTTTTGCTTCTTTTCTCAAAGATAGTACTTCCAGGAATAGAGATTGAGATTTCTGTATCTTTTTTTTAAATAGGTGTCTAAAGTTAGACTTCTAAGGCTCTGCATAGGCACCTAAGTGTGTGGCTTAGTTTTCAGAGATACCAAGTGCACAGTAAATCCCACTGAAATGATTGGGGCATCTCTATGCTCAGCAGTTATGGAAAATCACACCACTTTTTTAGTTGGGAGTGCCGATTTCTAGTTCCCATAACTCGTCAGGGTACGATACACCTAGGCCAGGCTCATGTGGAGCTCAGTGTTTTGAATAGGACCTTCTTGCCTGTCTCTTTTCCTCTCAGCATATAGCAATTTGCACCAATCCATCCCCCAAACCTTCCTTCATGTACTGTGGTACTGCTCTGATGACCGTGGCAAGGGTTCAGTCTGTTCCTGTAGAAATCTTCTGCAATCTGGTTAATGTTGCTTGGTGTTTGGCCATAGTGTTTGTTTTTGAATCAGATTAAATGTTTTCCATGACTAGTGTTTTAAAAGCTTCATGATACAAGGGTTCTGAATATTGTCATTAGATGTATTTCTTGGATAATCTTTAGAGATGTTTGTGGTGCAGTATTGTTCGCTGCTAATTGCTGTGATTTGTTGAGGAATAGAACAGCTGACTGATTTCATTGTGAGCTAGGGGAGGCAGGAAAATGGTAAATTTTCTTCTGAGAAAACTGCAGGAAACAAATGCATTGCAAATTCTAATGGGATTTTTTTAATCTAAAAAATATTCATTTTGAAAAGCATCTAATCACAAGGAACTTGAAAGCTAATAAAAAATCATTTTAAGGTTTAGAAATAACAAAAACAACCTTACCAAAAAAACCCCAACAACCCATAGTTGCACTTTAAGTGTAAGAGGTGCCTTTAGAGAGAACTGGGAATACTTAAGGTGGGTGTCCAGTATTTGGCAATGTGACTATCTTCCAAACTGTCTCATACTAAAAATTTTTAGTATAAAATTATTTTCCTCCAAAAAACAGCACTTAAAATGACTTCCAGAACTGTAGCTAAACATCTAGATCCATGGCTGTTCAGTTGCCATCAGCGAAGCTTATGTGAACCTGTAAGGAGTCTCCTATTCCTTGTCCTATTGAGGAAAACATTCATGTACTGCATGTACTTAGTGACTTCTTGTACTGACCAGACTGTCAAAACTGTGTCTGATGCCAAGATTCATCTCCAAAAAATATGTTTATTTCTATCAATGAGCAGAAATCTGGTTCTCTGACATGTTTTCTCTCAATGGATCAGTATTCTTCTTAATGTCTGAAAGCTGATGGTTTCTGACTGAAGGTTTGGGATATAATCTGGATTATAGTGCTGAGAAATTGGCGGGAAAAGTGCTATTTATGGAGCACTGGGATAAAGAGTGAGGCTTTCTTCCAAATTTTGAGGAAAGTGAACCTTGCATGTTCCAGCTGCTGATAGTCATAGAGATTATGTTCATAATATAGATACAGACATGGAGCTGGATATCTGAAGTGTCCAGAATTTCAATTTGGCAGATTGCTATGTATTAGTAGCTTTTAAATTTTGGTCATATTGTTGTCTGCTTGATATATGTAAATTTGATAGTGTGCATCTTTCTCACTCTGCAAGCTGCTGCCAGTGTGGCCGGGGTGATATACTGCAATGATGTTCTGGGATGGATGCTATTGTGGAGTTGGTGCTTTTTTTAGCCCGTCAACAATTCTTGGGGTTCTTGGTCTTGGCTTCTTGCCTAGGCTTCATCTTTGATTTGACTGCTGAAATACCAGCTTCATTCAGAGACGTGTTCATCTGCAAGCCATTGTCTGGAGGCCGTTTTGTTGAATTGTGTTGCATGAACGCTGCTCAGTTTTGAGCAAGCCTAAGCTATTTTATGGGCATCCCCTTTCACAATGCGGAAGAGATTCTCTTTCTTTCCCCTGTCTGTGGTAGTAAGAACAAAAGATGTTTAACGGTTATGGGCTTTCACACAGCCAGTACGCGTCAAGAAGAGAAGGAATGGAAAATGGGAATCCTGTCCCTTGGTTTAATGTTTTGTTTGGCATGTTATAAAGAAGGTTACTGTAGATTGCTGATTTGCCAGTTTAAACAAAAATGTAACAGCTCTTCCTCCTCTTCTTCTACAAGCTCCCTCTAGTGTTATCAGGTATGTATTGCATATACTATCTGCTGCTCAGGTAACATTCGTTACACTGGAACAACCTGTAAATATCATCGGTACTTTGTGGGGTTTTGTTACTGGAAGAAATTCCAATGGTGTGATTTGCAAGCGTGCTGGGAATACTGTGCCAACCCCCTTTCCCTTGCCTTTTCTGCACACCTGCATGAAACTCACCCTATCCATACCCAGATAATCTGCAACTCAAATCTCTTTTGTGTATCTGGAACAAATTGTGCTGGCCATTTGCCATACAGTGAAATCACACAGTTTTTCATTACACTCTCAGAAGCCTTAATTAGTGAATAAGGCAGCTGTATGCTCTCAAAAATACATCTATCAGTACAAACTGCTGCCTGATGGTCCAAAATAAAATATGCCAAAATTTCTCTCATGCTTTCAGTTCTTTTAGAGCTCATGTGCAGGTAATTGTGGTGGGGAGAAGCAGGGTTTTGTTACCTTTGTGATGTATGTTCATTCCCGATAATGAAAAAAGACAAAATGTATCTTTAAATTGACTGTCTGATTAGAATGATCTGTCTCTGCATGAAATTACATTCTTTTCTGTCTCCTCTAGTTACTCACCTGGTACTTTAACTCATGGCTTCATGGGCTGCCCGTACATATCTAGATGAAAAGGTTTTCAGTCTTCACCCGTTAGTTCCACTGCGCTGTTTGCAAGCAGCATGGAAAAGCAGTGCTGGTCTTGAGGTGTCTCTGAAGAGAACCAGGCTCTGGGGTGGCCTTTACCTGTCTCAGGGAAATGACCGAAATAAATTGTTTGAGTGTTTTTTTTTTTTTTTTCTCCCCTAAAAATGGACAGCAATAATAAACTTGTGCTGGTATATATTTTCTAATGGCTCTTGAATGTTGTTGTTGTTGAATATATAGAGGGTGGGGGAGGAGAAAGGGCACAAAACAAATTACTGTTTATTTTTGGAGATTTTGCTGGAATTTTTCCTTCCCTTGTGGAGCCACTCTAGAAATGAACATGTGTATTTCACTTTGGGGAGCAAAATAGTTCCTTCCAATTCCAAAACATTTCTAATAGAAAATTTCTACCAGTTTTGAGTATAAGCTGCTCAAACATCATAGGGTTTTGTCCTCTCCAACTTCCTGTGGGGTAAAATGAAATGCTATGCTTGTTTTACAGATGGAGGGAAAACAGAAACTGCTTGTCACATGGGAAGCTTGTGGCAAAGATGGGAATTGAACCCTGAACTTCTACATCAGCAGGCAGCGTAGTGTTCCTCTTATGCAGTGTTTGACTGGCACAGCTTCAAGGAGGGAGAGGGTTGGTTTAGGATGGCATCAAGGGGATGCAAATTTACAATGATCCCTCTCGTCTCCCTTTGCCAGGAAACTACCTAATGATGCAAGCACACAGAAAGTGACAGAAAGCCCAAGGGAGAGGTGTAGAATTGGTAGAAATATTTCAAAGGTCTATATGAAGAACTGAAAGGGTGGGGAGACATCAGTCATTCTGAGAGTTTTGTTTTGCTCATACTGTTTTCTACAGTGGAGGTTGAAACGTTCCCTTCGAGGGGCAGGGAGAAAAAAAACCCTCTTGTTTCTGTGGTAGGCAGGGGGAGAGGTACAGGGGAAGGATGGAGTTTTGCCCTGCTGCTTGTCTGCACCAAAAATGTACCTGTTTGCTAGGTCTGTCTTTCTCTCAGGAAAGATCCACAGACCTCTGTTTCCTTGCTCATCCAGGTAATTTCTGATCTTTAACAAAATTCTTGGTCATCTGGATACCCATTTGGGTCATCTGGAGAAAGACCTCTCTGGTTCAGCCTGTCAGTCTTGCTAGATTAAGGTGGTGGTATGTCTCATAGCTTCTCTGTGTCTCAGTTTTCTTGTCTGGAGACCTGTAGGTGAAAAAAAAAAGTTCACTGAGAGAGTGCTAATAACTGTGTGGCAAGTCCAGCCTTTTCTTGTTCTCTTTCCATCTGTGTTAAGTGCATATTCCCCAGCAACTTCTAACCCAAGTGGTTGCAGAGCCTGGGAAACCTGATGCTCTTCTGTAGTAGAGTACAGGTAGAAAGATATCAAGTACCTCCATGTGAACAAAACATCCTGAACAAGACCAAACCTTGATTTCCACTCCCCCCCAATTTCTCTTCTTTTTGATTTCTGGACAGTACTACAAGGTTTTAGCTGTGGTTATATGATATGAACAAAGATAGTCACCAGGGCTGATAAACAGAGAATGCTGTTAATTGTAGTGTTCTTACCAGTGAATTAAATGGTGAATTAAATTCAGCTCATCTGAACTTCTCAATGTGAAAGAAATACAATCTTCTGCTCTGCTTTCCTGTCCTTTGGTAGATATGCAGCATCTCTGAGGTGTTATGTTCTTGTTCAGAAGTCTTCACACTTCAGTGACATTGGGAGGTGGTCTGCAGGTACACTTTGCACACATTCTTATTTTGTCTGCAAATGTGGATCCTCCTGCCTGAAAAAGAGGCAACATATAATATCAGAGTTATTCATTATGGCRTTAATACTATTAATTGCTGCCTTAATGGCCTACGGGAAATGAGTGGGAGTGTGTATCACTATTTATGGTGAGCAGGGACATCATGAAGAAGCCCTTCACAGCTCCAGGGGCTCCTGCAGTTTAAATAGTCCATGGTGTGTTCATCTGACCTCAGGATGACCTGTCTGGAGTAAGAACTGAAGGAAATATGTTACTTTCCACTATCCAGGGGATGGGTGAGTGAATGGGAGAGCAGACTGAGCGCAGGTGGATTGCATATGCAGCTTTGCTACTCCTATTGGTTGACCTTGGGCAAGTCGCTTCTCATTTGTGCAAGCCTCTGTCTCCTCATTGGCAAGTGGCAATAATGACACTGACCTCCTTAAGTGCTTTGAGATTTACTGATGAAAAAATGCTGTCCAAGAGCTGGGTAGGACTTTCATGAGATGTATAGGCAGCCATAGTTCCAAGTTTTCTGGATAAATAGGATGTCATTCTCTCAGGCTGTCAATACAGTAGCTGTCACTTGTCAGAAGCACTAAATTCAGATGCAAAATATATAAAGGAAAAAAGTAAATGTACCAGGGTCAGAAGAAGGGGGTGGTGGGAAAATGAGAGAAGTTGTTTGTGTAGAGGGAAGGTGTGCGTGTGTGTGTGTGTGGGGGGAAGTGTTTGAACTTCACAGACCACCTCTTCCCCATTTCTGAGGGACGGAATTGCTTTATGTGAAGATTTCAACTGCTAGCTCCCAACAAACAGCATTAGCAGTAAGAGAAGCAAAAATATATATTATAGAGCTGCAGTTTCTGTAATTTTTTTGAGAAGCACGTTTGTAAACACATCTAAAATTAGAGTTCAGCATCAGAACAATGAGTGCTAGCTCTTATTCTCTGCTCTTAGAGATTTTAATGGTTTTCTTCCCCTCTCTGGATCGTAATATAAGTGTGTGTGTATATAATTTATTTATATTTTTAAAAGGAACTTTCTATATTTCCATCTGTTCCAATTAAACTGAATGGAACAGCTTTTGTAAGTAAATGGAAGGAGGGGAGGAAGAGAAGGGAGTAAAGAGAGGCTTAAAACACAAACCTTGAATGGAGGAGGAGGAAACATTTGTTGCTTAGCACCAAGATGAAAAATATTATCTCCTCTGTGTTAAAATCAGGAAGAGAAATTCTTGTCCCTTCTCCCCCACCTTCCTTTCTCCTCCAAAGCACTTCCATCCATTAGCAAGGAATTTGGGTTAAGAGACTTGAACACAGTGTGTGTCACGTAGGGCCTGAATGTAGCATTGCTCTGTGGCAGACGGGTTTTTCCTGCACGGCGAATGCCTTCAGAGTTAGAGCAGCCCCTGCATCGCTTGTCTGCTTGGCGTAAGCTAATACAGATCAAGGAGAAGATGCTCACTTATTTGGTTTTGAGGGGCTTTAATTTTCCTCCCTGTCTTGGTGACTTGCTGAATCTACTCTGTCCTGTGGAGACTCCTGGCCAGAATCTTCCATTTTCTGGCGAGGCATCTGAAAACCACTCAGTCTGCCTGGCTTGTTAGGTGAAAATGAGAGCTGGTCAACTGGTTCTCTAAGAGGAAACCTGCTTTTCTCCTAGTCCTTGCTTTTGTGCATGTTTCTCCCCATCTTATAAAATGCTCTTGAGCTGTTGCGATGAAAAATTTGTACTGCGTCTCCAGGTTTTTTCTCCTTTGTACCTCCAGTTGCAGGTGAACTGAGGTTTTCAGACCTTATAGCAGCTCCTCTGGATTCATCTCCCTGTATCTCCTTGTTGAAGGCCTCAGCAGGGAGCTGAGCACCTAGCAGGTGTGGAGGCTGCTCCCATCTGGTGTTACTCTTGGGGGGCTTGCCTTGCAGTGGGGTGTCCCAAAGGTGCCCCAGTGCCAGCTCTCCCATTTGACCAAGCGAGAAACCACTCATCTGGGCTGTCCAAACAGCCCTTGTCACCCCAGAGTGACTGGGGCCTCCTTAACAGCTGGATGGAGCACATAGATGGGAACCTGTGTGCTTTTTAGGTTTGTAGCCCCCTCCTTCCCTTTTCCCCCTCTTCCCATGTCAGTGTTTTGTTGCCATGGAGACAGTAATTACTCCAGGAGGTTTCTAGACTCTGCTGAAGCTCCCATCAGTCTCGCCTCCCACCTGGGGAGCTTCTGACATTGAGTTAAAGGTCAAGTCCTCATGTAAATGTTTTCCTTTCCAAAATGAAATATTTTACCTATTTTGGGTGACTGTGGCGGCAGCACAGAAAACAATTTGTCAAATCACTTACAAAGCCAGAGCTGGGACACTTAAATTCTATTCCCTTCAGGTATGTGGGAGTAGGAGTGGAAATGAGCAGCCTCGTAAGTCATATTTTAGTCCAAGTTGAACGCTTGCTTTCCCCGCACCAAACATCGAGAGTGTGCTTTGTCGTTCTCTTTCCCCCTTCCCCCCCCCAGCTTTTCAGAGCTTCTTGTTCTCATTAATTTGTTGTTTGCTCCCCTGCCTACATGTAAAAGCTCAGATGAAATCATTTTTATTGACGTTAGTCATAGGCTGACACAGCCCTGGAAAGGACCCCCTGGGTCACTGAGTCTGCCCCCCTGCTATTGCGGGCGACCACGTCATTTAATTCCTTTCATAAACTACCTGTTAAAAGCCAGAACAATCTCTCTTTAAGTGATTTTGAGGAAGGTGGGGGAGGGAAAAACCTCAACCCCTGATGTTTCTAATAGAGGAGTGTAAAGAAATGGAGATACGGTGTTAGAGCAGTTGGAATAAGAAGCTAGAAGATGTGATTCTTCTGATTTCCTTTCCTTCTTTCCCCAGTTTACCCCTTGCAGTGACCTGCTCTCAGGCATTACTTTGAGGTGCTACTTGTGTGTGTCATGCTAGTGAGCATCAAGCACAATGTCTGGTTCCCTAGTACAAGTCCTCTCCCAGGAGGAAGGCTAGTGTTTAGTTTAAGGCACTACACTGAGATTCATGTGACCAACGTGCTGCTTCTGGCTTTGTCCTGGACTCTTCCTAAGTAACCCTGGATAAATCATGTTCTTGTCATGGTCTATGCCCCTAGCCTAGCCATGCTGCAGATTACCTGCAGCTTTTCAGGGAGGGCAAGGCAAAAGCAAGTTTGCGACAGTGCCTTCAGAAGGAGAAGCTAAGCTCTGACAAGCAGTCCCCCATCGAAGCTGCTGCTTATGCTCTGCGCTGCTGGTGTGAGCAACACTGAGGTCGACTGCGCTTTCATCAGAGGCAGACTGGAAAGAAGCAAGTGTAATTTATGAAGGCTTGGCATGCAGTTAAGTGTAAAGTGATGGAAAGTGTGGTGGATCACTGCACTGGTGCACTTGACTTGTGCATCAGGCACCTATCTATGCAAGTTCACATCCAGTTCAAAGCCAGTCCTGAAAGTATAAAAAATGGCAACACTCACAGCTACAGCACTGTCAGTGTCAGAGGATGCTATGGGGTTTTGCTCTTGATACCTTTCAGAGCTTCTCAGCGAAGTGCACAACTGTAATTAGTTGACAAGCTGGCTGTGAGGAAACTCTGGGCTTTCATAATATCCTTGCATTTCGCTGGCACCTTTGATCCTGAAGTGCTTTGCAAAACTCTGCATACGCACTGACGAAACCTTTAGCCTTGGCACTGACATTCAGCCACTGCTGGGGTGATGCATAGTAGCTGTTTAGCAGCAAGCAGCAGTGTTGCCCAGCAGCCTGGAGTGGATGCTAGAGAAGGAAGCAGCAATGCACTGAAGCAGTAGAGGAAAGTTGGGTAGGAAACCCAGGTGAATTTGGCTAGTGTGCCTGGGTGAATGTCCTTCACTTCTGAGAAAATAGAAGGGGTTTTGCAGTATGTTAGCACATTCTTTCTAAACCTGCATTTTGAGTAAAGAAGTTTATGATCAGGAAAGGTAATTCTGGAGGATCAAGTGTACTTGGACAGTTTCTCTGAGACAGTGACTTATGTAGGAGGGCTCTTTAAACTGCTAAAACACAGGACAAAGTGTAAGCTCATCCAGTGAAGTTAAGCTGCTTGAGGAACTATAACATTTTGCAAGCAAATCTAGTCTGGACTGTATAGAAAATCTGCTACTCTAGCATTAGCTGAGTTCAAGATATACTGGACCAGTCAAGGGAGAAGGGGGAGGGAGGGGAACCACTAAAAGAGCAGCTGTTTAGCTGACTTTTCTTAATTAGGACTATTTGCTGTCACTTCTAGTATAAGGCCAAAACTGTGTTTTCTAGTGTTTTTTTTTTTTCTTTTCAGTATTTTGGTTGAAACTTACCTCTATGAACAGAGCCTTCTCATGAAGGAGTATTTCCCCTTGAGCAGAGTGGCTTCCAGAATGGTTGTGACCATTTAAACCCCTGCTTACATCTGCAAATCCGTGTTTTGCATTCATTTGTTCTGGGCACAAATAGACATGATACAAAACAGTGGGTAGTGCAAATGCCTTCTTGGAGTTGAAATGCAACTTGGCCACAAAAAGAGTATATGTTGTCTAAGGTCAGGGTTTGCTGGTCCAGTCAAGCGGGCTTCATGCTTAGCAGTCAGGGCAAACTAGCTGGTCCCACACTGCTAACCTTCTCCCTAGTCTGTGTATATCTTTGAGGCATGAAGGCAGGAGACAGATGCAGTAGCTATGGATTCACTCCCTTGCGACCTCAGCTTTTTGTGAGATCTTTAGCAAGCTTTCCAATTAACATACCTCAGTTTCCTCATTCAGCAAATGAGGATAACTTCTTGATGCACCAGTATGCTCCGAGGAAAGGAGAAGGACCTTGGGTGTGAACTGATGTCTTGGGCTTGTATTGCTGATGGAGACCATCCTTTAGCTCAGTGGAGAGGCCTGCATTTTTGAAGCAAAAAGGTGAGAGTTTAATCCCTGTTGTTGGTGACTTGTCTGGAGGGTGAAACATAGGCTTTGCTAAAGACACAAGCATTGGTTCTGCAAAGTAATGCCATTTACTGGTACATGGACCAAATGGTTGGGGGAGGTGGGTGAAGAGGTAGACTGAGCTGCACAGTTCCAGAGGAGGTAATCAACAGCAGTGCTGGCTTGGAGATTTTTGGGTTCCCAGAGCTGCACTCTGAAACCTTGGCTTCTCCCTAAACACAGTGTAAAGTCATTGGACTGGACACAATATTAAACTCCTGCTTTACAAACCATGATCTTCTCTGTTGTGTGGAGCCACAGTGCACCACAGCAGCAGGCTGCTGTGTAGTAAATTCATTGTGTATTGTGCAAGGGACCATTAGTTAGCTTATTATTAATACATGTGTGGGCTTTAATATACCGGTACTGTATCTGTCAGCATCTCTACCAGGTTTGCTTTTGTCCTTTGTGTTTTCCCCAAACAAGCTTATACAATTAGTTTCTTCTTGTTTCCTAAATTATTTTTGCTGCTCCTAATTATTTCACACTCCATATAAAAGAGTTATTGGGGTGGGTAATGGGAGACAAGGGATCACCTCGCCATTGCACTGCAGGCAGTGTGACATTAAGGCAATTTAGATTTGTTTTTGTTCTTATTTATATTTGGTTGGCTGCCTAAGAAATAGGGGAAAATTGGGATCTGCTTTTGGAGGTCAGGGTTTGGGCTTTTCGATAGAGAACTAGAGCTCAGTCAGGTCCCGTTGCTCTTTACACCCAAGGAGGATATCTGTTGAAATAGGTTTGGACTAGATCACCTGGCAGTTCATTCTCAGATGGATGTGCTTGTCTAAGAGTGTGGAGTTATTGTTTACGCTTCCCTAACTTCAATTTTTGTATATAGCATCCTCATCTTTTGCCATGTTTAGCCATGTGTAATTAACCTCTCCTAACAGTCATGACTATTTTCCTTATGGACAGAGGAGAAGACAGGAGTCTGCAGAAGGTCTTAAGTCTCATGCAGATAGTGGAGGAGAAATGTGTGAGGAGAGTGTGGATAAGATGAAGTTTGCAGTTAAAACAGATCCAGCTTCCTGGTTGCTGAGAATTCAGTCAATGCCTCTTAAGTGGTGTTTGACAGCTTGCTTGGACTGATTTTTTTTTTATTTCTCAGAAGCTGTTGCACCCCATCAGCCACCCTCATTATGATAGAGTATGCAGATTGGTGTTGGAAGCACATCTGGTGAGCTTGTGCACTGCTGAAGCTGAAAGGGTGTCTCTTGCCTGTCCACGGTAGAGTTACCCTCCCTACCTCCCTCCCCACCACCATACCTGTGCCTGAAAATTTCTACCAGAACTGGAGTAGCAGCTGCACTGTCCAAAGCTCTAGGGTAAACAGGACCTCCAGTATATTCATTGCCAAGTCATGCTTGGATTGCGGTGGTTAAATGCTCAGACACCATCTGCTTATATACTCTTGCTGCCTTCCACAGAGCAGCACCCTTGCTAACGTTTGCTTTCTGGTGGAGACGAAGCTATGAAGTGCAGCATGTTTGCCCATTTTTAGGAGGAGCAGCTAGAGCAAATGCATCCACTTCTTTTCCAACAACCATTAGCATCAGAGATGCTTGCTTAAAATTGAGGAGCTCTTTCTTCCCGCAGTGATCCTTTCCCTTCCAGTTGTTGCATCTTGCCTGCCTTGTCTCTAACACAGTGCAGCAAGACCTCTGAAAAACGCAGTTGCTGGGAGGTAGGATCTGAATTGGGGGTCTGTACAGAAGTTAGGATGAAACTAAATGGGGGGAAAAACCTATGCTGAACACTAAGCAGGGGTTGGAGGGCAGGGAAAACATACCAATGACAGTCTGATAAATCTGACTTAAAAAAAAAAAAAAAAAAAACTCTCAGGAAAAAAAGCATGACCAGATTTTTGTGTGTGGGGTGGAGAGGCATTGTGAAAGGGGACATAGCTTACTAGACTGTTCAAACCACCACTGAGGGCTGCGGAGAGGGGTTTTGCCACTGGCAGGGGATGACTTGTGTCGCAGGGCCTTTCCACAGCAAATGACAATAAAACTCATGTCCCAGTGTGAATGAGCCTTTGCTGTGGGGGAAGGGACACTACAGAAAAACAAGGGGGAAAAAAGCAGCCAAAATCTGTCTAAATAGAATATTTGTCAGTTTTACATGAGGCACTAGTGGGTTTTTAAGCTCTTCCCGGCTTTGAACAAATTAAGACTGAGTGTAAAGTGTAGATATATTTATATATATGTTCCATCTCTTTTGGGTAAGTTGAGGGGCCAGAGGAAGACTCATCAATTCAATGCATGTTCCATTAGAAACTTCTTGGGATTAGATCAGGTTAATGAAAGGAATAAATAGGGCTTTGACATGTTGTTTAGTTTTACAAGACTGTATTGTTTTATGATGTTTTATGAGAAGTACTTATACTACTCTTCAGGCAAGAGATTATTGTGCCTTTTCTTTTCTTTTTTTTTTAAAAAAAAAAAAAAAAACACTTCCCTTTCTTTTTATTTCTGTTGCTAAGTAGATGCTATGTTTGTTTGCAGACATCATTTTCCAGTAGAAATGCTATGTTCTGGAGCACTGCCTAGAAAAAAATGGCTTCAGAGCGCAGATATTGGTGGTGGGTGGTACCCAGATCATGAACACCCAACGAAATCTTAGAGTAATTAACTAGTCTTGGAGAGATGAGTGAGTAGAGCCCACAGAGGAATGCATCCCGAGTCCCAAAACCCCTATCAGGTCCCATTCTAATACATTGCCTTGACAATACTTTTTGTTTCTTTAGCATGCTTGGATCTCACCAACGCAATTGAAAACATTATTGCAGCACCAAACCACTGGCTCTGCAGAGAACATGTGCAGTGATGTCAGTGTTCAATTTGAATAGGCTAAACTAGGGCACTGAAGGGCTATCGTGTGCACTTTTAGAGTTGGTCCGTAGGCCTTTTAGGTATCCTGTTTAAAATGGGACACTTAATCTTTTGATTTGTTTCAGAAGTTTGGAGATTGCCATCCCAGATCAGCAGGGCGTACTTATTAAGCTGCTTTGCTGCTGACATTGTACTGTTCTGTTAGGCTTTTAATCTTTTCTGCTAGGATTTTTAAATGAAGACATGGTAAAAGTGTAATACTGCATCTGAAGCTCCATCCCCTCTCACTGCTTTCCTCACACTCCAACTCAGTTACTACATCCCAGTTTTCATATACAGTGACATCAGTTTTTCGGATACAAGCAGTGGCATTCCCACTTGGTAATATGCTCTCTTTTCCCCATAAAGACAATCCCCAAGCATCATTTTGTTTAACATACTAATCCTTCCAGCACCAAGGAGATGCACAGGAGTTACTATCCTCTTGTGGGTGGGAGGCAGGGCTAAAAGAAACCAAGCTGTGTGCCCCGTCACGCGCACTGCTTGTGAGAAACACAGGGCTGAACAGGGTCCCCTCGTAGCCTCAGATTTGTCTGAGACTGGGTTATCCTTGCAGGCTGTCATTGGTTTTGTGATATGGACAATGTCTGTCAGGCCTGTGTGACCCACTTATGCTTGTAACCTAATGAAGCTTTGAGTACAGACCTTTCCTCAGAGGCAAAAGGCCAATGCACTCGCCCATGAAGTCTCTTCTCATTCTCCCATTCACCTTTAATATTTTGTTGTTAATGGATCATGCTAAAAAGGATTAGCCATTTCAATTTACATTCTGCTGCTTTCCGCATTTAACATTCTCGCTGTAAGTGATGAATTATTGACTATTTAAATGTGACTACAAACAGCCGGAAAGAGAAGGTCTGCCTTACCATTTGTGATGCTGAACTTGTACAATACAGGTCAAGGTTTTCCCTTCTCTTTTTGGTTACCCATGGATGGGCTGCCTTCCCAGCTTTCACCTGCTATCCCAGTACCCCAGGCTGGTGTACTGCCTGGTGTTTAACAGCCCAGGAAGAGGCCCTAGGGTTAAATATTGTTAAGCATGTGAAATTTAACCTATATTATTGATATTGGGTTCAGACCAAAGTGTCTGCAAAGTGGCTTAAAAGGAAGAGTTCATTATAGAATAAAGCACTTTGGCAGAAGACCAGTTCCACATACCCTTAAAATTGCTCTTGATTCCCCCTTCTTATTTAAATGTACGTAATTACCAAATCCGCCACAGTTCAGAAACCAAGATCTGTCCTTTGAAAATAAGTCAGAAGGGATCTAGGTGCAACACAGGCTAGCATTGTATAGGACTTGAAACAGTTTCCTGACCAGTGGTAGCAGTACAGCAGAGCTCAGACAGTAGTTTCCCAGGGGCTGGAGTAGTGCCACAGAGGGTAGTCATGAAAGCACCAAGACTAGGAGCAATGACGAGTCCAGAGGCTACAGGTAGCAGGAGTTTTACAGCCTGTGCAGAGGTTCAATTGCCCCTGGAGAGGGAAGTAGTCGCGCTTAACGCATTCTCTGCAAATGGCTTGTGCAAGACGTAGGAAGTCAATTGTGCGTGGCCTCTTCGTGGGGTAGAGGTGAGTCATGATGTTTGCTTTCAACTCCAAGAGCTGAATTCTGTTGGCCAGGACCTTTTTTTTTTCTTTTGCCAGGGATGGTGGGGGGACCAGGAGACCTTGATCCAGCTTCCAGGTAAACAGGTCTGGGTAATAATAAATCTTCCTGATAACTGGCCAGTTCTTACCTCTAGATGATAGCATTGGAGGAGCTGGGTGACCTCTTTCTGTGGATATGTGAAGCATCTAACATGCAACAACCTGTTTTTATAACTTTAATATAGGTGTTTTTCCAGCTGGAGATGGGGAGAGATGAGGGACAATTATTTGAGCAGTTAAACTGAGAAAGCTCTTGGCTCAGCCACATCCAAAAGAACGAGACCTAGCTAGGGTAGTTTCACTTCTCTCCTAACCATTCACTTGAAATAAAATTTTCCCTTCCTGAATTCTGCTCCCACTGTTGTCCTCCAAGCTCTGCACCATGGGAGACTGCCAATCTCTGGGAGAATAGGAAAGCAGCCACCACAAAGAGGAAGACCCAACTCAGGCGGACAGAAAACTGAAACATTTCTATAAAATAAGCTGTCTAAGCCCCAGGATGACAGTAAGAGGCAGGCATGTGTTGGTGGCGTAGGCAAGCTTTTACCCTCCAATGTATTCAGCCATTTAAAAATAAAACAACTTTCCCAGAGCAAATCCCCCTGTCGCATTATGGCACTTGTGCATCTGCTGTTTTTGGAAGATCTGTGCAAGGAGGGGTGGGGGGATTGGGGAGGAGGCACACATCAGAATGTCATATCAACTTCTTGTTTCACTTTATGGCCTTGTAAAAGGAGCAGTGCATAAACACATGCCTCAGTTTGAGATGGGTTTTATAAGCTCCATTCTGAGCAGTGTGAATTGGGGAGTTTGGGGATATGAGGTATGGGGGAGGGAAGGAGGGAGAAGATATTTGCCTTGGTCAGAAGAGCTTGAACAAATCAGCCTTCTGGGTAGATGGGCATTAGATGAACTCTTTAAGCACTGACCCTTTTCTGTTCTGACCCCAGCAAATATACTTGAGAAACATCCTCCTGGTTCGAGCAGGGGGCAGCTGGTGGACTGCTGTGAACACAAGCACTAATGAGTTAGGTGAGATGATTGAGTATAACCTGGTGGTTAGCACTGGGCACAGGACTTTTTGGCTCCTCTTTTTCCATCTGATACCTAGTGCTCTGAGGCTTCCTTTAGCCTTGGAGGGCTTTTCAAAATCTTTGAATAAAAGRCACTGCGTGAGTGCTAAGCATTAGTGTTTTTGTATAATGTTGCATATCTGTGCTTCTGCACGAATTCATATGCTTGGTGTCGTGCATATAAATTCACAGGCATACAACATTACACAGTACTGTTAATAATAACCATGCAGATTCGTGCAGGGCCTTTTGTCTAAGGAGATCAAAACACTTAAAACAAAGAAAGCTTCTCTCCTGCACATAGGAACCTGATGTGGGAAGGTAGAAAGGTATTGACAGAGTTTGAAATAATTGGATTCCATCTCTGACAAAGTTGCTTTTAAATTAAAGAAACAATCCCAAGTGAAAGCTAATAACATTTCTTGAATCCCAATCCAATCAGACATTCTGAATACAACAAAATATCTTATATAGAAGAGCTCAAGAAAATGTGCTTTCTGTTTTATATTTACTCTTTAATGTTCTAATTCATTATTTGGTGTAATAATGCACCATCTGAAATTAATGGGCCCACTGTACTAGCTACTGAAAAATGTCATTCTAAAATAGTTGTGTAAATTGAAAAGACAAGGAAAGCCGGGTCATAGGGTTAGAAACAATGTTCAAAATGTGAGGTGATGTGACTGGTTACTGCAATAGATCTGTGGCAGAAAGAATGTTCTTGTTGCTGTGGGTTTGGGTTGACTCATAACCGTAACAAGAATAGGTGCATTTAAAAGGAAGGTAAGAATCATCTACATACAAATATAAGTACTTCTTGTTTTTCTCCTTTAAGAAGAGGAAGTGGAGGGCCTGATGTCTACTGGAGCAGGGAAATCATTATTTTAGAGAAACATGATGGCAAAAAAATGATTAATTTTGCAGATTTCCCTTTATTGTGTGCTTCTGAAAAACATAAATTCTTTTGGTAAAGGAAAACTTATTCTGTTTTTTTTTTTTCAGTTGTGAGAAAGGAAAAATGACAGCCCCCCAAATCTTTTTTAGGCCTCTTGGATTATGAAGTGTGTGGGGTTTTTTGTTTTTTTTTTTTTCCTTTTATTCTTAGCATATGACTACAGGAAGAGGGTCTGGGTGTGCTCTGGAAAATAATTTTTCATAGGCGATTGCCAACTCTGCAGAAGGACTTCCTGAACAGAGACTGAAAAGATGCTTTCTGATTCTACTCAGGGTGTTCTCTTTAATGGAAATGTCTAACGCTCTGCAGTAAAGCTTCAAGTCCCCATGAAAAATTCATGGTGGAGAGAAAGAAAGCCTAAGGACTTGCATAGTGCTGCAGGAGGAGACTGGTCACGGGGGCTAAGTGACACGACATCCTGCAGTTCTGCCAGGTGGTGCTGCCTTGGGTACTGTGGGGTGCCCTGGAAATAGCGAGGAGTCCAGCTCCCATCGTGCTCTTGAGCTCTGCTGAGGTGGGAGTAACGCAGGGTGAGCCCAAGCAGGCTGTGTAATTTGACTTCCTCTCCTTTCTTTCAGTCTTGCTTTCTGTCGCAGTCCAACAACGAGAAGAGCTCTGACATTTGACATGAATGGTTTCCCTTCCTTTTGGAAGGAAGCCAAATGCAGCTCCTAGCTTCTAATCACAGACAATTCCCATGTCTTGGAAAGATGGTTGTCTGCCTTCTCTTCTAGAAAAATTCTTGGTTCTGGATGTGTATTCAGCTGAAGAATTTCCTTTCAATGGAGATGAATGGGAGAAATCCCTTTTTCTTCCTAACAGAGAATAAGACRGTAGTTGAATTTTGCTGTTCTTTTCCTTATGCAGAGTGGCAATAGCTTGCTTTTTTCTTAAAGAGAGATGGAGTCTTAAAAGCAAAGTAATGATGCTGCAAGGCACAGTGGGTAATGGTATGCAAATGGCAGTAACGCAGTAAAATTGCTAGAGTAGCAATTTGAGCAGCGTGACCCTTGCTTTAAGGAATTTGCCTTTAAAACTTAACCTAAAGAAAATAAATCTAATTGATGGATGAGGAGCAGAGTGAGATTTGAAAGTAAGTTTAAAATAAGTAAAATATTTGCCTTTCATCTCTGTATAAGGGCAGTTTTGGGGGCTAAGCAGGGCTTGTTTAGCAGCAACAAAGTTGGGGTGGTCACAGACCCTGTTTCTTCCAGAAGAGGAAGCAGAAGGTTTTTGCTTGTGTTGCCCTGGCACATGAAAAGTTAAGAATATCTCTAAGGTCCAGTGATTGACATCCTCAAATGCACTTGCTGTTCCTAAGCTCTTGTCTGTCTCAGGCCTGTTTGACAGCAGAGCCAAAGGTCGGAGAGAAATTAATCTGCTGTAAATGAAACTAAATGGATTGCAGGGTGCTGTTTGTGACAAGAGTAAGTGGTGGAGGACTTCAGCATGCAAAGGGCTGCAATTTAGACCTTGCCAGTGGACTGGGTCATTCATCTTTCCCATGTAAAATGAGATGAACCTAATCCTTCGAAATAAGGAGAACAAGCAAGCAGGGGGGTATCTTTAGCAATTTAACCCTGGGGCAGCTACTTTCTGAAATAACTAACTATTAATGTGGCTCTCCTGCCCCCTACAAAAGAGAATAATAATAATGATGCTAATATGAAAAAAGTTAATTGTTGTCATTCCAGATACTTCAGTACTAATTGAACCCCCTGATAATCTCCTCTTTGTTCTCCAAAGAGCCTGATGCTTGAATGGCAACAAAAGCTGAGAAGTACTGTGGATCATTGTGGTGTGACAGAAAATTGGGGTCCCGTTCCCTGGTGGGTGGCCTTGGGTGAGACATCCTGTTCATGTCACAGCATAACAGGTGCAGGGATCCCTCAACTTCTTGGGCTTGGTTTGAGGTCATATCCTACTTGTCTCATTTCTAGCAGAGTCCCAGGTGTTTCTTATTCACTGTCTCCCTCTCCAGCATTATACTTAGTCCTCTGAAAGGTGATTGAGAGACAGAGGAATAAGCTTTGTGTTAAGGCTATCTGAATATGGCCCCAGGTACCACTTAGCATGAAGGAAGTAGCAATTCTAGTTGGGCCTTCTAGGTATTAGAAGGTATAAACAAACTCCTCTAGCCATGGAGTGAAATAAATGGGTGTGCATGTAGGGGAGCTAGCTTTCTATTGAGAAGTGTGTAATGATCCTGGCTTCTGCAGCAGCTGAGCCAAAATGCGTGTGTATATAAATGAATGTATATCTCAGTGCTTAGATACTCGAGTGATGGATGCTCCAGGAGAAGGTAAACTAGCCAGAAAGGTATGAATAAATGTCTTGCTCTTGCCTATCAATAGGCAGTGACTGCTGCTGACATGCTGTGTCTCAGTGGGCAAACTGTAAGGGCTTTAAGTAAAAACAATTATTGAATGTATGATGTCTGAGTCTATTAGTTGTATACTATTATTGACTGACGTTAGATTAAAAAGCATGTCCTTATTACTCTCTCCTGTCATTAACTTGCCAGGAAAGGTCAGTCAAGAAGTATATTATTACTAAATTGTAGACTCACACATTCCTCGCTGCAGTAGGAATAAAGCCGTGGAGGACTAGAGCCAAACTTTGGGCAGGTCCAGAGCCTAGTTTTGTTCTTACTCCCCATACTTTGTAACAAGGCCAACTACTCCCCACCCAGATTCATTATTGCTTTGTCTATATTCTGTGTTGGAAGCAGGAGGATTTGTCTTACTGTAGCTTTTTCTTGAATGCCTCAGGGTCTCTCTGCGCTGTGCAAGAAACCTGGATCTAAGCCTGCACTTGAATCCCAACCTGCTGGCCATCAGTGCAAGGCATATGCAAGCCCATGGTGTGTTTGATCTAAGGGGCAGAGGGAACGGGAAGGGAATAAAGGCTTTGTGTTCAAAGTGCACATTTACCTGTGTTGTGGAGGGACTGGTCTTCTGTGTCTGGCCTGTTCCTTTCTGTTATTTAATGTTTCCTGCAGCCATGCTGGTTGATCAACATCAAACAGTGGAGAAGATGCTGCCAAATCCTTCCTGAAAGAGTCTGACATCTACTGCTGCAAAGCAGACAGAATCTGTAAGCAACCTGACCTTAAGCAAATCTCTGTCTGTGGACACCAGGAGTCAAAGGCCCAAGGAAGAACACAAAGGGCAGAGTGAAGGCAGGGAAGAAATTGGCCATAAACCTGTTTGCTAACCTAGACATGGTAAAGGCAAAACTACAGCTTCTGTGATAGAGGAACTCATTTTCACCGATTTCAGTGGGAGTTGGTCCCAAATGACGAGTTTTAAGTACATGAATTCTTTCACAGAAAAATCATTGAACTTCATAAAATGTGACCGTGCAATGACTTAAATATTTTGGATGTTTGTTTATGGTGTTGGCATAAAATTATAAGCTTGAGGGAATGGGTAGACTTTTCACCACTTATTCCTACTCCTAGGCTTAATGAACATGCTTTCTTGGGGTGGTCCAGTGTTCCAGAATAGACTTGTCTTTAAAAACTCAGAGGAGTATTGTACAGCAGAAGTGAGAGAGAGGTGGGGAAAAATGTTGCAGTGCTCAAGTGGACAGAGGGAGAAGGTGTTTGCCCTTCACAGAGGGTTTTAAATGTTCAAGAACCATTCAAGCATTTGGAAATATAACCCCTGTTCCACTGCCAAAACCAGAGAGACTTGGTTGATCTGCTGAATGAGGGCTAATTATGCTGGAGGGCGAGGTTTTACTGAGGAACAGATTTCTCCCTTCTCAATAGGTAAAGTCAGAGCAGGGGAGGCAAAGAAAGACACTAATGTCTGTCACTTGATCATTCTGGCTAACTTCCTCCTTCCTACTGTCTGTGCTTCTCTCCAGCACATCTGTATCACTTCTGGCATCAAAACTTCTTTTCCTAACAAGGTTCAGCTTTGGAGAAGTTAAGTTTTTGAAGCTAATCTTAAGGACTCTTACTTTTTTAAAATATCTGATCTCTAGTCCTCTGTGTTTCACAAGCGTTGCACCAAATCCTGAAGCAGAGAGTGAGAACACCAAGCTCTGCATAATGCAGGAGCCCAGGAGAGCAGTAGGCAGACTGGTTGCTATAACAGCTTGTAGCTGTAGAGCCTCCTCCATTCCAGAAAAGATCCCAAATCACTTTATGGACTAAGTTGAGAAAAGGTAAAATGCGCTGTGGACAAGTTGGGAGAAGTTGAAAGAGGCAAAATAATGTCTTTAACTCAGGATCCTGGTTAAACAACCCTGACCTATTTAGTACTCTTGATGCAGAGATTGGAAGGGTAGTCGGTGTCTGCTTTTTTACATTGTATAAGCATCTGTGAAATGGGGATAGTAATTCCTCCTTTTTCTATAGGGCTGGTTCAGAACAACAATAAAAGAAAGAAATGCCAAGGATTCTTCCAGTATGACCAGAAACCCATGTGGTTTAGGATGTTTAATGCACAGTGTTCATAGCTATTGCATTCCTGCTTGGAGAAAAAGGTATGTTAGGCGAAGGCTGAGATGAGGACTGATACCCTTGACCTTATCCATGCAGCCTATTTTTCTTCTTCTGGCAATGATAGAATTGGGAGAGTCTTTAGGAACTTCCTGTGTCAGAGGTGGTCTGCTCCCCTAGTTTTAATAGCCACCAATCCATTAATCTAATTTAGGACATTGAAATACTGGAGTGTTCAGGCAAATCCTCTCTGAATTGTTTGGTAAGTCTAAGGCACCTTTAAGATCACTTAAGTGCCAGAGGTACTTGATTCATGTTCTTATCAGAAGGCAGTTTCTTTTGCTGTGTGTTTGAGACTGCTTTGCATATCAAGATGCTGATCTTCCCTGGGAACTTTATCAGTTACCTTAAAATAATGACTAATATTAAAACTGCTGTTGGGACAGTCCTGGAACAGCTTTAACTTTGTGGAAACACAAAACGAGTTTTTGTTGTTGCTGTAAAATGAGGAATGGTTCCATTCTAGATCACCTTCACCTGCCAGCTTTAATGCTCATTAGGATTGAGATTGAGGTGATGTATATTGCATAGATTCAGAAAAGTGGATTTTATATTTGGTTTCTAGGAATGGATTAGACAAATGCGTTAGAACTGGTTTACATATACCATGCATTTTGGTAGCTGGTTGGATAGCTGACCTCCCAAGCTTCATTTCGTTGTAATTGCTGTGAATTGACAGTTCTGTGATTCACCTACTACTGCTATGCAGCCAACAGTGCTGCTCTCAATTTGTAAAGTAAAGCAAAAAATATGGTTTGCATAACTAACAAGCTTATCCAGATATTACAAACAAAAAATAAAAATGAACTGATCTTTATTAAATATCAGAGTAGTTTTCTGCTTGTATGATTATTTCTCAGAATAACAGAATAATGTAGTACTCTGCCCAAGTTTTCAATAGAAATAATCCATCTTCATTTCAATTGGTGTTCAAGGTTCTTTTTCTTTTTGCTTCTTCAGGCTAGTAAGAAATTTGTAAGTTGAAACTTCATATGCTCTTCTGAAAATGGAAGCCAGTCCTGTTTTGGAGTAGGACAGTCTCTACGGTGCCTGGTAAAACACTGCTCTGCAGCTTGAGTACTGGGAAGGAAAAGCAGCCTGGCAAACTGAAACCACGTAGAGAATTTAGGTTGACAGGATGCAGCTTAGAGCAAAGGACTGGAGGGGAACGCCTGGATCATCAAGACCTGTTCCCTGCTATTGCAGGCAACCACATCACATAATCCCTTTCATAAGCTTATCGAGCCTCATCTTTAAACTAATTAGGTCGTTTGCTCTCACAATCCTTGTTGGAAAGCAGTTCCAGAGCATCACTCCTTTGATGGTTAGAAACCTTCTACTAATTCCCAGATCAAATTTATTCATGGTCAATTTATACTTACTTGTCCTTGTGCAAAATTGTCCTTTAGTTTAAATGCTGCTTCTTTCTCTCTGATATTTACCTTGGTGATATAGCTAGCAATCATATCTATTCTGAGCTTTTGTTTTTTGCTAGACTGAAAACCAAGATCTTGCATAAAACAGGATCTCAGAATTCAACACCTGGAGCCAGAGAGATGTTATGGCCTCTTGTAACACAGGTGTGCAGAATAGCACATAGTGTTCCTGATGAGGTCTCACAACAGCTTTGTTCAATGGCACTAGTGCTTTATTTTCCCTGTTCTTGAAAATTCCTCGTGGTACAATCTTTGTTTTTAACTGCTGGAGACAGCATTTGAGCAACACACTAAGATGAAGATGCTCTGTCCTTTCCTTTTTGCACTTGAGGGAAGATCTTTAATGACCAGTTTGGAGTAGGTATATCCTTGGACATGTTTCCACGTGTCATAGCATGCCCTGTCATGTAGTGATCACTGGATGACCACTGACTGAACACCTTCCAAGTCTCTGACCTTGTGAAGCCCTACGTGGATTCTGAATGCTGACCAAAACTGGAAGAAAGAAGCTGCAAATTGCTCTGGCTTGCCCTCTCATTCACAAAGTAGCTTACAGCACAAAGTCATGTGTGAGTGGGAAGACTGATGGCATGTAGCACTTCAAGGTGTGGGTTCTGAGCTGAGTGTAAGCCCTTTACAAGTGGACTACTTCTGGGGACAGTTTCATGAGTTATGTAGGAATTATAGCCAAAGGGGTGGTGGTATGGCTGCAGGGCATTCACTCAAAACCTGCAAAAGTCTTAGACATGATAATACAGGGCAGATGAGAGACTCTTTTGGATACCTAGATGTATTCCACAGAGGGCAAAAACAAGAGGTAGAATATCACAGTCATTATAGAGATCAGCCCCCAGTCCAGCATGTTGGTGGGTCACTGCTGAAGAATGCTTATCAGTTGGACAGACTTGGGTGTGAAATGCTTGTCAAATGTCCTGTTATCACTGCCATGTTGCATCATAACATATGGATATCAAAACAATGTATTAATATTGTGTAGGCCATATATGCTAATTTTATGTCCCTTTAGATCACAAATAGGTAAGACTCCTATAACTTAAGCAAGTATCTAAAAAGTATCATCTGTGGGTATGAAGCTCTTACAGAATACAATCCTTGATAAGCCATCTCAAGGTTCTCTGAGGGGAAAAAAAAAAAAAAAAGTATTGCATGAATGGAGTCTAAGATTGTATGAAGAAGGATCATGTGCATATCGGGAGGGTGGGAAGAGGTAAAGATGCCTCTGATGCTAGAGTTATTTAGTAATAGCTGGGGCAGGAGATGCTGCTTTTTGCTCTTCTTTTGCCATTTCCTCAAAGTAGAGAATCTTGCCTTCTTAGCTATAGCATAACATTCTACATATACTGATAAACCTGATCTGTTGCAATTAAATCAAGCAGTGATCATATCACGTTTTGCAGGTAGTGAAATGCTCAGTTATACTGGAGAAAGTGGCTGCATGTATTTATTTTGATGAGGATGCTGATCTGCTAGGATCTGTACATGTACAGAACACACTGTCCAGTGAAAGAAGCTAGAGAGCTGAGAATGGCAAAATAGTGTGTAATCATATAATTGAGGACTACTTTAAAACATACATATATTAATGTAGCTTTGCTACAGGGGTAGTTTAAAATTGAATGTTTCCTGACATCTGATTTGTACTTAACACAGAAAAGCTTGTATTTTTACCCTTATGAAAGTTGTCAGAACCATGCAGCATTTTACAGCTTTCACTTTGGGGGGTTTTCTACATAATCTTTTTTGGGGGTGGGGCAAGGAAGGAATTTATTTAGTGTTCCTGTGGATGTTCTTTAGCATCATATAGAATGTACCATCAGGAGAAATCCGGGATACTATCAGAGCCAGAACTAGAGAAGACAAATTCTGTAATGAAATAGTTTCCTGTTAAACAATGCTGATTTGCTGGAACCAAAACATTTTAAAAGCAGTTCAACTCAAATAAGACCTCTGCCAGCGAATCAGCTTTGGTCACTGAAAGCTTTCCTGTCTGTCTGAAATTGGGTAGGCAAGGTGCTTGGAGCTCTGTGGGTCATGCTTCTGAAGCTGGTGCCTTCTGGTTCATCATTTGGCCTGCTTGGTGAGATGAGATTATAGGTGATCCTGGAAGCAGGCTCTTATGGTACATGCTTTTAAGACTGCCACTCGCTAGGAAGGGATTTACTACTTTTCCTGGAAAACTTATTTTCTGAAATTTATATATTAAAAAAAGCTATTTAAAATGTGATGCTCTACAAAATAGCACTAGCATTTTCTATGCTGTTGTAACTGGAGAGTTCTTGAACCATAGTTACAGGTCATATCTAAGCTGTTACTTTCCAGGTAGATGAATATGAAGGATGGAAAATATGAGGATGGAGATGCATTGTGGTTGTTTTCACATGAGAGGAATAAGTGAAACTCAAGACACTTAAGGCTTAAAGTTCTGGAAAGATGTTTTGCTTAATAGTATGGATATTACACATAGCAACAAAAAAAAAAAAAAAAAAAAAAAAAATCAAAAAAACCCCAAACTTATATCTGTTTACAGGAGAAGCTGCATTTGAAATGTAAAAATGTAATGAATGGCTGTGACAATCATATGAGGATTCAGTTTCATCAAATGATTACTGAGTATATAGGGATCATGTTTGGCCCAGAAGTCCCTGAGCCACAGGGCTGGAGACTGAGAGAATACCCAGGGGAAGCATTACTTACATCCTCCCCTGCTCTTCTCTGGGCATCTGCTTTTGGCCACTCTTGGAGACAGGATATTATACTGGATGGACTTTGTCTGGCCTAGCACAGTCACTCTTATATAATGTTCCAATCCCCTCTTTTTGAAGGCAGCAGCGTTTTTTAACTCGTTAAACTCCGCTTTCCTCCTTTCTGACATCAGCAGAGATTCACCAGTGAGTTTCAGCCTCCCAGAGATGCTCAACAGCTGACTCACTATTTTTAGCTTCCCTGGAGGGGGAGAAAAAAGTGAAACCACATCATTAATGTGCATTTGTTTGTTTTTGGACATCCACTAGCCAGTGATTCATAGATGTGACACACGAAGGGAAAAGTTTTGTTAGGTCACTCTATTCAGATATCCTAGGAAGTTTTTTTTAATCTAGCTTTTAGTGACTTGGGCAAAACGGCTTCCACTAGTCTCTCTTGAGAAGACTGCCCTACAGTCCTAATATTTTTCCCTTAGGAAATGCTGGCTGATATGGTGTCTGTAGTTTCAATATACATGCCTTTGTATCCATATTTAGTTTAGAGTTCCTCTTACCTATGTTAAATCATTGGAGAAATGCATATCAGTCAGGGTGTCATATTAAACCTTAAAAAGGATGAGTAGAATTATAATTGACCTTCTATAATTTGCTCTGAAACTCTTATTTTCTTGAAATTGATCTGTATAAAATAAAATAAAAAACACCACCAACAAAATCTTCATGGGTGACTGGCTGCCTGAGGCTGTTCAATCCCTTAAAAATTGTAGACAATTGTCTAGCTGACCACTGATGGATTGTATTTTAAGATAATGTCAGCTGACTGGGATGGAAAGTTCTGATTTGCTTTCACCAAGAAAGGTTATTGAAACTGGTTTTCTAAAAGCATGGTCAGTCTTGGGTTAGAGGATGTGTTAAGCCATTGGACAGAATCATAAAAATAAGAAAAAGGGAGAAGGGAGAAAATGGAGGCTCTCTGAATGCCCTTTCTCTTTGATCAGTATTAACTTTTCTTTTATGGTTTTGTGTTTAGGTGACTCCAGTAGTAAAACTTCACTGAAGGACTGATTTGTTCTAATGGCTGGGAGACACCATTAATGTTTACTCTTACCTTCTGTAGGACCATAAACTTTCAACCAATAACTTGTTCTAGATAGCATAAGAATCAGTCCTCATGATTTTGTTCTCAGGTTACAAGTACTTCTTCCTTATGCCTCAGAGTGGGATAGGGAAAGAAAATCCATATTCCATGTCATATGGAATAATGATGTGAAAAATTTTGGAAATTTCTGAGTTAAAGGCATGCTTTTGGAAAGATATCTCCACCCTTCATTTTGATTTAACCCTTTTTTCTAACTTTTCCTATTTTACATTATCTCCCCCCCCGCCCGCGCACACACATGCACACCTAAACAATTGTGTTTGAGGGATTATTCCTGGTCTGGTAGGATCTAAAGAAAAAAAACCTCTACATATGCAAGCATTACACATATGCATGTAAACAAAACAAAAAAGACCACTACTCTAGGAAGCATATTCTTGATTGAGAGATTGGCTAGACACAAAAGCCAGTTTAGGGTGGAGCGGTAGTAGACACTAATATTCCTAATGGTTAAGGAAGCTTTCCTGATGCTCAGCCTAAATGGTCTGTTGTTGAATTTCATGTCATTACTCCTGGTTATTATCCTCTGGTATTACCCTGAACAATTCTTCTCCATACTTTGTATTTACACCTTCAAGGCTTGTAGCTGGTTATTGTCTATTCCCGAGTCGTTATTTAGCCAAGCTATACATATTTAGTTCTCTTAATCTTCCCTCATAAGTCAGTCTTCCTAGCCCATTAAGAGTTTTTTTTATTCTTCTCTGAATTCTGTTTTTGCATGCCTGCACACCCCCCCCCCCTTGTTTTTTTTTCAGGGTCTTTCTGGACACTTCCAGGTGATCAGAACTGACAGGATCCTTTTAGATGTGGGTTTTCTGTTGATGCCAAAGAAAGGAGATGTCTTTGATCTGGCAGTGACAAAAGAGGAAGCATTATTCACAAGATGTCCACTATCACCTGAAAAGTGTATTTTGACATTACTGCCTTTCAGCTTTGTGTCTCCTGTTGAACATTCAGATGTTTGTGGCTATTTTCTACCTGTATTTTGAGTGGAATCATGCAAGGTGCTCAGCATGGTAAATCCTCCTCTAGAGGGCTTCAGGTGACTGGGCACATTACCAAGGGGCTGAGCACCCTCGGACCTGTTGTGCTTTATTCTCCATCTTTCTCCACATGTGAAAACTTCGTTATTGTGCTGTTTGTTTCCTATATCAGTGCTGTTAAATAAGATCAGATGTACTTCTTTGCTAGATAGCTCTTCCATCTTGATGCAACTGCCATTTATCATTCACATTCCTCCTGCCAATCCTCAGTACCTCTGGGGCTACAGTGCTCATTTGAACTAATGTGAATTCATTTTCAAAGTAAAGACTTCTGCTAGAAGATTCATCAAATGTTTGACTGAAACCTCACTGTAGCCATCTACAACATACTCAATGTTCACTAATTTTTAAGTCGATCAACAAAAAAAAGTGATCAAAATCTCTCTCCGGTAGTGATTACTGTACACTTTAACTAGAGTTCTGTATTCATCAGGAAATTGTCCTTCCTTCACTTCACACTGACAAGAGCCCTTTTAAACCTAGGGCACTGAAGCTTTGTAAATTACACAGATCTKGATGTAATTAATTTCACTGTCTTTTTTTTAAATGTCGAAGATTGCATTGTTACACCTTTTCTAAAAATTGGAAGTTTTAGACTCTGACTAGTCAAATTCACATGCTCTTTGTATTTAGCTTCCTGCCCAGGAACTCAATACTGCAGTGGTGGAAGGACATATGCTCCTAAACATTTGAGACAGTAGGGTCCTTAGTCTACTTTATTTGAGAGAATCAACTTCAGTCATAATGTATTATAAATTCTATTAGGCAATTTGTCAACACTTAAAAGCAGACTAACAGGCATTTAAGGCTCTGGGCAGAATCTAGAGAGGTTTTGGCTCAAGGCTGACCTTTCCTGCAAACTATTCAGGTGGCTTTGGACAACCAGTAAAACCTTCCAGCCTTTGCATGTCTTGTCTTGCCCCCAGATAGCTTTTTACTTGAGCCAGGCTGTTACTACAAGCTTGTGCAATATAATGATGGCTCAGCTTAGAGCCTTTGCCTGCATGTGGCTCACTGTTGAAGCTATGCTCCTCTGTTGGAGCTATGACATTACCTTCATTTAAACCATATTGGCAGCGTGGTCCCTGGGTAATACAAATCCCCAACTATGAGAGGAAAGAGATGCAGCAGGAGCTGTGGGGGTCCTCATTTTTGGGACCTAGCTCTCTAGTTTTATAGTATAACAGAGAGATAGGACCTCTGACACCTTTTCCTTTTTTTCTTGTTGATCAAGAAGGTTACTTCATCTCTGTYTGTGGGAGAAGCAGCTGATCTTACTTCATGTTATTCCAGTGCCTATAACTAATGAACAAGTCATATTGAGAAGGAAGGGTAGGAAGAAAGAAGTAGGAGATAAAAGGCAATACTTGTTTGCTTCTAACATCACTTAACAGAGAGAAGAAACAATCCAAAGTTGAAACATATGGAAAACAGCATCTGGTTATTGGAGCTTGGATGTTAATTGTTCTGACAGCTGAAATTTGTCTCCAGAAATCTCATGAAGCCAGCTGGTATCATAGAGTTTTCTCTGGCTTATATTGTGACTCTTGCAAGTTTCTGGAGACTTCCAATATTTCAGGATGATCATCTTGTAGGAGCAGCTGCTGCTTTAAGACTTTCATTCTTGTATTAGCTGGAATCAGAAAATATGTTCCTTGTGGGCTTGGATCTGACTTGTAATATAAAAGTTTTAAGGTGTCTTCAGATGCACTTATCAGAACTTAAACTTAAAACCCTGTGGAATTTGGCGGTGTTGTCCTGTTTATAGTTCTTGCATATGGGGTTAGGGGAAAAGCTTGATTATAAGTAACAGAAATGTCTCAAAATTGATTTTTGAGAAGTATCTGGAAGGGTCAACTCTGAATCTGAACTTCCTGAGTTGAAAAATGTGGGCTGGCAAACTTGGTAAGAACAATAACTCTAAACATATAATTGCAATATTCTGCTTCCAAATGTGCTGCAGGTTCTCTAATAATAGCTGTTTCTTGCAATTGTTTCAGTGCCTTTTGCTTCCCCCCTGAGCTCGAAATGTCAGAAGCCTACTGGCATGTGTACCCTTTCTCAGAGAAGAAAGTATAAGGCTGTTCACAGCATATCTAAGTTTGTATTTAGAACAAGCTACTTCACATCTTCCTGCGACTAAAGCTTAAATAGTGCTATCTACAAGATGTACTCTGCATGGCCCTGGCATCATTTTAAGGGTGGAAACAAGCTTTTCTTATGTTTTCAACTACAAACTAATTCCCTGCACACTGAGTTGATGTTATTTTCCAAGGAGTATGTGTAGCTCAGCTTGGTGCTGCACATTGAGTGTAAAATACCCAAGCTTATGTGGCTGCAGAAGGGCAAGGCTTGGAGAAAGCTGTACATTGCAKAACAGTCTAGCTTGTTTAGAGAGGATTTTGGTATAGGTGTATTTTGAGACCCAAGGCATTTAAAGTAAATACTATTTAAAAATAGTGTAACTGTTGGATATTAGTTGAGACTTCTGGAAGAAGTCTCCCCAAAATAAGTGGGACCAGTAATCAAAATAAAAAGAGGAAAAAGTTTATGAAGCAGCTAAGACTGTTCCAGAAAATCCACTGAGTTATTCATATGCTGCTAACAATAGAAAGAACTCAAAAAGCTGGACCCAGAACAGCAGGTACAGAGTCTAATTAATGCACATGCTCTAAGGAGACTTAACCCAAGACTGTCTGAATGCAAGTGATAGTGTTTCAGCAATAGGATTGCTTCTAGTTATATTCCTAACTCCCACAGGTGAAGTATTTAAAAAAAAAAAAAAAAAAACTAACCCCCCCCCCTTTGTTTATCACCATACTGGAAACCAGAAATGGAGATTTCATGAGAAATTCAATTTTATTAACATTTTTCTGAGACTGCAAGGCAAAATGGACAATTTACCTTTCACTTCAAAAAAAAATCCAACATGTTTGTGTCAGTGAGACAAACTTAGAGACAATCGGGGTTTTAACTTAAAGTTGCTGTATCCTGACCAGGTAGGAGCTAGAACCTACTTATTTTCATCCACACTTGAGTGTTTCCCAGAGTTTAGCCATGACTTTCTCATTAGTGGCCAAGTTCTGAAATGCAGGGAATGCTGTTGCTTGGTCCAGAAAAGCACTTGATCATGAGCTTCACTTTGAAGTCAATATTTTTATAGTTTAAAATCAAAAGCATTCCCTAATTGTTTGATGGATCAGGCTTGAGGGCATGCCTGTCCTTGCAACATGGAACCCACAGTTATTAGGCAAAAAAGAAAAACTGTAGTGAGATTGGGCTGTTCAGAGATGAGTTTTCTGTTGTAATTCAAAGCACCAGATACTTGGAGTCCTAAAAGCACACCTGCAATTTCTCTGGTAGAAAATTACCTTAACCAGTAATCTACATTGCTATTGCTCTAATAGGTAATCTGTCAATGACAGTTTGCTAGATGTATGGAAATTAGATGTTCGTCTATCTGTTCTGGAAAGTAAAATGTTCTTGATGGGCTGGACTTACAGGGACTTCAGCAGTGAATGTTCAGATCAAATGCATCTCAGGTGCATCAAGACGAAACTTAAAGCTAAAAATGTAGACAGTTATAGGAAAATAGCATATGCCAGGTCCTATGTCAAAGCAGTGGTTCATCCTGTCCCTTATCTTGTCTTGAGTACTGGTCAGCACAGCAACTTGCAGGGAACTTTCAAGGCCGCAGGAGAAACTTCCTCTTGCATGGATCTGAGCAGGAAACGTTTCCCTTATTCTAGAGAGAAAGCTTGAGATGTCAAAAGCTTTTCTGTTCTGCACTGGGATGGAGGTAAGCTACCTGTGGAGTTCTCTATGAAGAAATCCAGAGAAGCGCTCTAAGCACCCTTGGGGAGCTTATAGTGACAAGGCACCTCTCTCTGTGTTTAGAAGCACCAGATTCAAGAGCCTGCTTGCCTGATTAGTATTAGTCTGGACTACCGACTGCCCTGGAATAAGTTTCTCATTCTGTAGGCTTTGATCAGAAACAGTGTTCTGGGCCCAAGAAATGTTATTTGACAAATATTTCATTGAAAATGCCTATGAGAATTTTGGCTTTTTAAAATTGATATTTTCATCCAAAACCTACGTGTTCTGAAAATCAAGCTGTGTGTGTTTTGTTGAAATGCTTATTTACAGTAGCAGTTACTCAAGTCTCTCTGCTGTCTGCATGGACAGTACTAAATATAATTAAGCACCGCTCAGTCCGAGGAAGGACTCTGAATGATTTGAATTGTACATATCCATGTCTCATTTGGAAGTATCATAAATGCATTTTACATAAGTTTCTGTAAATATGGTTAATTTCTGCATTTCAAGACCTTGATTCTTAATTTGTTTTTTTAATATTGGTACATGGGTGTGTATGAGTGTGCATTATGTATAGTTCTATATACAGACCCCATCAATTATCTATAGTAGGAAAATAACAGCATCATAATAGTTAATGGCAAATAACATAAGAGGAAAAAGAAAATTAGCATTCCACACAGCAGGGCATTTYGGATGTTAATCTGCCTTGTAATATAATTGACAGGGAAGCTGATATCTGGGAAGATTTTTATTCCTATCTTTTCCTCTAAACAGTGTTCAGCGGTTGTGCAGCAGGGAAAATGGAGGAAAAGACAGTTCTAGTCAAGTGAATGTTCTTCACCAGAGAAGATGTTAACTTCATTTAGAAGGTAGTTAATCACTATGAGAGCAACAGATGAAGAAATTGGATAAAACACTTTCAGTTCCAAAAGTTTTTATTGATTGTGTCCCCTCCCTCAAGAAAATTCAGCTCAATCTCTGAAAACCTCAAATGATTAAACCTTGGGCAGTCCACTATAGACAGAGCAAATGAGAATTGTTTCAAAACTAGACAAAGCTAGGATAGTTAAAGAGGGAAAAAAAGGTTTCTTTCTCACTTTGAAATCCTATATGGGAGACAATTTGAGATGTTGATTTTAAGGCAGGAGTTTTCTTAAGAAAGAAATCTTTCTCTGTATAACAGGCTGGTGAATGTTGGAGCAAGGGACTGTTTTATTTTCAGGGGAAGTGCTCCCCTAGAACACAAAGCTAGGGCTTGGAAGAGAGAGGACAGATCTCTGGTCCACCGAAGACTTCTTGCTCACCTTGGACAAATGCCCTAAACATAATCAGAGCACAGAGAGAGGCATCACTAAATGCCGCAGATCTGTGAACAAAGAGTGCCTGTTTTCCACAGGTGCAAGTTTCTCTCAAAGCAGCTCCTCTACAAGACTGTAGTCATTAAGTTGGAGTGTGACTAGCAAGTGGTCTAAGTTGTGCATAATTATTGTTCTTCCCTATTGTCCATATACAGCATCAAGGCCTGAAGAGTTGTGCTTGAGCTACAGTTTGCTTTCTTGAATTTGAATTCCATTTTGGGCTGCTGGAGCAAAGCCCTTAGCTTCTCTGCCTTTGGGTTTTGGGAAGCTAGGTACATTAAAGGCAGTGGGGAAAATGGCCTACAATATTAGATGCTGTATGAATTGACTATTTTGTTTTTCCTTCTGAGATGCTGCTAACACAACAGTAAATTGGTCACCGGTTCACATGCTATACAGGAGTATAACATAAGACATAAGAAGGCTGATTTAGAAGACCTCACTATTGGAGTCAATGAGTATTACTGAAACTAAAACTATAAAGCTGTTTGTCTTAAACTGAAAAAAACTGTSTTGACAGCCTTGTAATAGTTTTTTCTTGGGTGATGATTCCTATTTTAGTTACACTTACAGATATCAGAAGTAATGCTGTAATTTCAGAAGGTATCACCTGTCAGCTGAGCCGTGGAAAAACTGGCTGTGTATATACTCTAGCATTACAAATGTTTGAATCAAATGTACTGGATTAGACCACTGAAACCAACCTTCTCAAAACCTAGGGTTATCTCAGCTATTCTGGATTATCACTGATTTAGTTTAGGTCAGTGTCTGAGCCAAGGATTCTCCCAGAAGAGGCAATAGATGATGGGGCAAATCATGAACCCCTGATTTATGTTTTGGTGTAACTGGMTGGTTTGGGGTTACATACAATGCTCTCCCCTTGACTGTAGTTATGTCCCTGAGCTCAGAATTTGTTATAGCTCTTCTGGCTTTCATCCAGAACACTCAAAGCACCCAACAAACTTTAAGTTGCCATTATAACACCAATGAGTAAACATAGGCCCGGAAAGATTAAGGGACTGTTCCAAAGCCTTTTGAAGTGTGCAAGTATTTTCTCATTGGATTTAGGTCAGACCTTCAGTGACTTGTTCAGACATGCAGCAGATACCTGGAAAAGATCTTCATGGTTATAGTCTAAATTCCAGACAATGCTTCTGTATCCAAAAATACAGAAGAGTTACAGGCACACTTCTTGTGAGGTTATATAGTTCTAATAAATAATATGTCTCCAAAACATCAGGCAGAGACATAAGGTCATAAGTCACTAAATGCTTGTTYTTTGGCCTAAACAACAGGCAAAGAAGAGAGACTGTGCCAGGATACCTGTGGCTGTCTGCCAGATTAAGACAAGAAAGGGGGGAAAAAAGCCCTTAACTAGTTATTGATGTGGTCAGTATGCATCCTCTTCATCTCCACAATATATAATAAGGATTAATTAAGGTACAGAAAATGCACATCCTTGAGGTAGCTGGAAATTTAGAGGTATTCATGGGTTGAATCTGTTGCTGTGAATATACAACCTTGAAGCTAAAAGTCTGCACCTGAGATAGTTTTGCTGGAGTCCTGCACTCAGTGCAAAGAACAGGCATCTTCAGAGGTTTATTCCTCTCATTTATGCTAAGTCAAATGAATTTCTTGCCATTGATGTAGACCCTTGGATAACTAACTTTAGCTAAACCTGAGATAGGTGAGCAGCGCTCCTTTGCAGGTAGGATCGGCTTATCTGGTTGAAAGTGACTGAATATCAGTATTTAAGGAAACTGATTCACTGAAGTTAGCGCTGAGATGCAGGGTGAAAAGATTCTGCCTTTGTCCCAGGATGAACTGAGTCCTGGCAGGGTGAAATAATTCTGTTTCTCCATGAATGCTGTTCAGCTCAGAATGTGGCTTCTGACTGTTCTGCCTCCCAGGCTTGTGCAAAAATCTTCAGGAGACTTATTCTGGGCTTGAGGTTGCCATAAGTGCGATCGTTATCCATCTGTATTCCATGCAATTATTATTTATGTTATTGAATTCCCTGGAGGTAAAATTAAAATAGAGCTTTTCTTTTTTCCATCTCAAGCTCCTGTTTTTATTTCCCCTTTTTCTTTAACAACCTTGTTTCCCAGGAGACCACTTGATGTGTTCTCATGTTTCCAAGAGACTGCAGTTCAATAGGTTGAGAGTTAATTGCCAGCTGGGAGTTTCCAGATGTTTATGCACTAGCCCAAAGAGCTGTCCACTGGTAGCAAGCAAATGAACAGCTGGAAAGACAATCCAAACAAAGCATCTTTCAGCTGATTGACACATGTCTGGAAAACTTGGCATGTTTGAGAGAAATGGAATTGAAATTAGGAACAGCTAGGAGCAAATCCTTCATTATCAATAATTAGTCAATTAGATTTTTTTGTTCAAATTCAGATATAATTCTCAAGCACTGTACTCAGTCATTATCATCCATACAAGTAGATGACAGAAATAATGCATAGCCTTCACCCTATCTTTCCTTGAGATGTGTTTAGAAATACTCGTTATACTAGGCTGTTCTACAGGGCTGGATGGTGCAACTGATTTATAATGGGATATGAAGCCTTTCACCCAGAAGTCATATTCATATCCAGCCCAAACAGCTGATGGCAAATGAGCTGTTAAGTAGAGCTGCTTAGAGTTTTCCATCAAGATGGTTGTTCAGTGAAATAGGTGGTTGTGTATAAAAACAAAACTTTCTATGGAGAAAATCGATCATTCTGAAACTCCTTCTATCTGGAAAATCAGAATGGGGAAAAAAGTTTCACCAGTTTGCCTTCTCTTTGTGAAATCCAATAGAGTTGTTTCATCTGATATTATTTCAAGACTCAACTGTCCAGGGTGTTGTATCCTGTGGTATTAGAGCTTGAGGCTTGGTGCTCTGTCCTTTGAGCCATGTCCTCCAGGAAGCACCATATCTTTTAAATGGGCCGTACTGATTCACAGTGAAAGAGGTAGCCTGAGAAAGGTGCAACATGAAGGAGGTGCTACAGCTATACTTCCACTAGGCATCAAAATGCAATGGGCAGTTCAAGTGTTTTGATGTTTGAGGTTGGGGGCAGGGTGGCGGGGGTGCAGGCAAGAATCTTCTTGTAACTCTTCCGAATGCACCAGGAGCTGAAATATCGGAAATTCTTGCAGGATCGAGTAATAGATTTCTGCTGTTTTATTGCAATCCAGGTGTTAATGCTTTTGAAAAATGTTATTCTAGCTGATGCTTTTTTTTTTTGCCCTATAGAGCAATTTTATGCAAAAAGTAAAGGTAAGACAAAAAGAAGGGGGGGGGGGACAAAAAAAACAAACAGCAACAAAAGAGCCACACCCATGAACTGGCCTTTTCCATGCCAAGGTTGAGGTCTATCAGGAAAGATTAAGCTCTCTGTTCTTCCAGCTGGCCATAGCTGGAATGGGACTTCTCTCTGGCTCTGTTAAGCTCTCAGGATTCACTTGAAGTAAATTAGACRTTTTTCTTAAATAAATGCCTTTTTGCCCAACAAAGTCTGAACAGAGTATAATTTGTGTGCATGATGTAATCTAAGGAGTAAGGTTTTAAAAAAAAAAAAAAATTACCTGCACAAAAGCCTTTTTTGCCCCTGAAAGTATTCCTTTTCTTTGATGTTGGAGTATATGCGAACCTGTGACTAATTTCCTCATCTTCATTTCAAATTTCTGCCCCAAATGCCTTGTTTGGGAGTCAGTGATGTTTGCATGAATTCTATTAAATAGTGTTTCTGAGAGTTTGGTACTTCCAGCACTTGCACAAACATCTTTGGAGAGGACTTCATGCAGGTTGTTCCCTCCTGAGAACTTACTCCCACACACACCTTCTGTGGATCTTGGAAGGAAACATTGCTCTTACAAAGAGAGGAGGAGTCTGCTGTCTACTCCATCTGAATTACAGTCACGAAGTGGTAGGAGTTGCAGGACATTGTTACCCTGAACTGTCGTCACGGCCATCACAATAAGGAGAAAAATATAGCTATCATTATGGGAGCTTTACACTGCATAGTTTATCTCTATAACAGTGCACTATGATGTGCCTAATTAGACTGTATCAGCTGTTCCACGTCTGCTACTAAAGGGAGACTTTCTTATTGTGTCTAGTCAACAGAGAGCTCTCAGCCTGTGATTTAGCACTGAAATTAAATTTAAGCATAGTTTCCCATTTGATTATCAAGCTATGGGTGACTTAAGGATCCTTTTCAATCCATTACCTCCACTAGCTGTAAACTGTCTCTGCCACRGGTTCTTCCCCTTCTCTGGCAGATGCAAACAAACTGAAAACTCATTCATTTAAAGTTAGAGGGGAATGAATCCAAATAATTAGAGGATACAAACTTTTGCTGTTGTTCAGTCTCCTTTCTTGATTGTTGACTTTGCTCATGAGACTTACACCTATTGAGACATAATAAATTTGATTGGCTGGAATACATTGAAAGGAACAAGACCTTCAGAAAGCGATGCAGGGTAAGAAGTAGGGCAAAAATTAGTTTTTTTTTTTTTTTCTTCTCCATGTCACATTGGAACAATCACCCAGCTTGTGGCTTCGCAGTGAGGGGAGTAGGATGACTTCAATAAAATATTCTTAAAGATTATGTATAAATTCCTTTCTAGTTCAGTGTCTACTAACATATTAAGAACATTGTAAAGTAGAAAGGAACAAGTGTACATCTCTTCACTAATATTTTCTAAGGAATCTAAGGACCTAATCTCCTTTATCTAAGGAGGAAACAGTGGCTATTGTCTGAACAGAAAGATCTCAGTGGTAATTTTGGCCTGAAAACCTTCATAGTCTGGTGTTTACTCACCTTTCGCATATTTTTTAATATGCACAGGGGAGAAGGTGAGTGGGTCAAGATGAGGTTATGGAACATGTATGGAGAGATTGCCAAGGAAACTAACTTGTGCTGCTCTTGGAAGATGCCCACAACTTGATGGACATGCTGCCTGAACCTTGAAAGATGTGATATCTCCACTTCAAGGAGCTGGCGAGGTTGCAGGTGTTCTGTAGTAACTTCAGAGAAAATGTCCTCTGCATAACAAGCACTCCTTTTGCTGCAGGAACTGGCAGGTTTTCAGTATACTGCAGTAAGCAGGAATAATCTGATCACATCAGACACAAGTGATACAAGACATTGCAACATTGACTAGTTATACAAGAAGGGGAAGCATGGGGTTGGGCAGAAGAGGTGGGGCAGAGTTTTTGCTCTGCCCTACCATGACCAGGATTTAGCCTTTATAGTTGATAAGCTAACTTTCGAGGGACCCGAGGACTTGATATACTGAAGTGGCTCTGGAGTTCTAATGATTTGTAAAGCAACGTGGATGTTTTGGATTGTTTGTTTGGTCTTTGCTGTGATTGTCTTTGTATGCGTGGCTAGAAGCCAATGAGCCCTTGCAGCAGTGTGTGCAGGGTGGTGTCTTTCTGGTGTGAATGCAAACAGGGAGATTACTTGTGGATGCAAGTCAGGCTAAATAATAGGCGTAGTCCTCTGCAGTAGGAAGTCCTAAGTCCTTGTATGCCCTTTATTTGAAGTACTTGGTACAAAAGAAGGGCATGAGACCTCCAACACGTTATGGCAATAAGGGTCTTGCTCCCAATGCTGCTGCTCAAGTGGCAGTAGGATCTTATGCCCCACCTTGCCACCCTGTGTGTTCTCTGAGATCATTAATCCTGTATAGCCCTGTGTATCTGATACTTAAACATGTATTCAAATAAAAATAAGCATTCATATCTATGCTGTTGCCCACTTTTCACCAGGGCTTAGAAGTGATGATAGCTTCGTTTCTTGACTCTTCACTGCTGACCTACTAAAGAGAGATTTTTATGGCTGTTTTACTGGGAATGAGATGATGATGGAAAAGCACTTTGTTCTATATCCCAATTTTAAACTGGTCTGCTCTGAATACTGCTCTTACTGAGATTTTGCCTTCTGTTTCCAGGCTGTGCCTTCCTAACATACTGCGAAAGGGAGTCTGCTCTAAAGGCCCAGAGTGCACTGCATGAACAGAAGACACTGCCAGGGGTGAGTCCAGATTATTAAATATATAAGTGTATATATATAAATCTAAAATGAGTTACATATGGAGTTCCCACTGTGGATTTGGAAGCATAATGTCTGCAGTTACCTGAATGACTCACTATTTGCATTGTGCAAATAAAATCGAGATGTCACCAACTCACTGGAGTGGTTTCCATGCACAAAAATAAAAGCTTYCTCCTCTAATGAGGAGACAGGTAGAAGTAATAAACTGGTTATGGGCTGAAGTCTACCAGCCTTGTTCAAGTGGGGAATGGCTTTAGATTTCTGACCCCTCTAGTGAAATGCTAAAAGTGCTTACCAGGTGCTATTTCTCAGTATTTTTCTTCTCTGAAGCAAGGTGTGGCAGCAAGAAATAAAGAAACAGATCACATTATTGAGTTATCACAGAATGAAAACATATTCCTGATGACAAAGTGGTTTGACTCAGTTACTTTAGTATTCAAGCAGCTGTAGCAGATTGGAAAGGCAGTGAGACAAGGAGAAAAGAGAGAGAAGAGACGAACGCAAGATAATGAGGAAAATTATTCACATGAGCAAGATCTAAGGTTCAGACAACACAAGTGGAACTAAAAATAGAATCAGCATTATGTGGGGAAGACCTGCCCTGCTGGGATGGGTTTCCAGTTTAGCAGTAGTGGGAGGAGGGAGGGGGAGACTATTTAGATTCAGCTGGGGTACATGGACTGGAAACAGCTGAGTGCAGTACTTCTGGTGGCTAGAAAAGAGCTGGTTTGACTCTGTCACTGAAGCCAGGGATCAAGTACTTGAGTGTAATCCTGAAGGCTTCAGATTGTATCTAAAATGAGAGGTGATTGGCCCAAAAAACTGTCATTATTAGTTAGTACTGAAAGACTGAGTCTGCTTACTCATAACTTACCTCTCCACAAAACTTGAGGTTCTGCACCAGTTGCTCTATGCTGCTGAAGACAGTGCTGGTTCTGTTCTGCTTATTTGTCATCCTGGGTCTATTTACCTATCTCTTTGCCACCTTGCCAGTATGGAGATGCCCACACACTTGCTCGTCTGCATCTATCTTTGCCTTAAATGCCTATACCTTATGTAAATATATACATACTTCATTCACTAAAAATACATTTCTGTCAGCTGACAACTCCCTCTGAATTATTTTTTCTAAAAAAACAGCCACAGACTGTTTGAGWGTGACTTGAGTCTTGTTAGGATTTAGTTTTTCTTTTCATTTTTTGATATTAACAGGTGATGCTTTCCTTTTATTCAGACAGAGGAGAAAAATAATGGAGCTCAATGTATAGAAAACACATTTTGAATAGGGATGCTTTGAGTAACACTTTACTTGAAATTTTCTGAAATAAGCTTGAAAGTGGCACATGTGCCACTTACCAAACCCAGAGCTATGCTTGTGGTGAATGGGGTGTTGTATATTTAAAAGATGCTAACTACAGTTCTAAGTGTCCTCACTGAGATTGTTTGCTCCTCATTAGCAGTCAGACTACTAGCTTACATATGGAGCTCATACCTTCTCTGTGTCTCTTGAAGCTATGCGATGCCTCAATGAAGTCAGTGGACCAGTGAGATTATAGAGGGCTCAGAATAAAATATAAATAAAAATTCTTTTTAAAGAACCTTTCTTTGTATTTCCACATTTCTGAATCTCAGCTTGCATTTTAGAGACTTTGAAATCACAAAAATCTTAAAAACAAAAATGTTGTCTCAGACAATGGCAAAATTCAACCAGCTTTGCATTAAGATCAAGATTTTGCCAGACTCTGTTGCCTGGTCCTAGACCACAGTGAGAACATCTCCTTGTTTTACGTCCTAGCCCTACTTCTACCATGTGTAGCCCGGACTGACCACACTGACTTCAGATGGCTTTTTTGTTATGTTACCTCAAGGTGTAAAACAAATCAGGATCTGACTGAACTGGGAACAAAGAATCCTCCATGTCTAAAATAGCCTGTTTTTCAAGAGTTCTGAGCTCCGACCTCTCCTATTACATTCATTTCCAGTTCCGTTTGTCTCGGGATGAAGCCTTACTTTCCACTAGCAAAACCCTATGCATGCAGTTTTCTGCCAGGTTCCTGAACTCATCTTCTGAATGATGTCACTGTAGTTTATTTAAGGAAACTAGCCTTGTCTCTTGATAAACTATCATGCCTGGATACTGTTTTATGTTTCCTATGTGAGTAGCAAAGAATTATTTATGACTTACCTGACTGTATTTGATAACATGCACTGACAATATCAAGCATAGTTCATCACCATAAAATAGGAAGCACTCGTAAGGTCAAGGGTCTAAGTCCTCATTCACGTGAGTTCACAAATAATACATATATAACACCTTCTCTTGACCCTCCAGCATCTACGACACAAACAGTACTACCGAGGAACTATGGAAAATAATTAACGAGTCTGGTATAGCAAAAAAGAAATAATACTACAGTGAGTTGTTGAATCGAGACGCTTTTCCCTCCCCCAGTAAACTGTATATTTGCCTACCCTTGCAGTCTTGCTGTTTGTGTTCTTTCTATTATAAAACAGAGAATTGAGTCATTTTTAATAGTATGCACATGAATGCTAATGTATGGAAATGGTGAAGCATCAGGAGTTTGTGTCCGGATTCAGATGCCTTGCCTCTTAGCTATGTATCACTGTGGTTTTTAGTGGAGTGGCTACATGCACATATTTTACAGTAATTACTTTCTGGATGTGCTTTGTAAGATGACAGAAATATGTTTCACATATTTCTATGTTATATGTGGGACATAAAGTCATCTTGTGGAATAATCAAAAGACTTCCAAGCAGGTATGTGTTGATTAATAAAGTCTTTATGGTACTTTGTTTTGGGGCGGGAAGGAATCATGATAGATATTTTGCAGAAACTAGAATGGAATGTAAAAGAAAATTATCAGTTGAATACTCTTCATTTAAATTAATTAGGCTGTTTTGGACAGTTTGAAATTCTGCCTTGCCTAAAATTGAAGCTTAAGGTAGCAGGGTATGTATGTATGTGTAAAGAGCACTTTTGTGAGTGTTAGATGATTCAAATTCTAACGTTTTATTTGTGATTGTTTATTTTACATATAATAGAGTAGCTGGATGATGAAGTATATTAGTTCTTTAATAATTTATAGAAATGCTTTGATGTTGCAGTAATTACATTAAAGGTCACATATCAAAGGTAATTTGGTTGAGCAGCTGTGATGGTTTCTCAGAAGCAATCAATATTGCTGTCCGTGGTGCTGATTTCACCAAGGGGACTGCCAGATTAAAGGAGGCTTATTACCAGCCAGACAGACACGAGGGAAATCAGGAACAGATTGGAGAGATGCACTATTCTCTTTCCCCACCTATAATTAACACTGTTCACCATAATCTGTGCTAATCCTTCATAGTGGGAAACCACTTCCCCCCCCCCCCCCGACATCATAAAAGCAAATTAGGCAAGGAAGGGTAATTTGGGGAGAGGGAAAGAGAAAGTAGAGAAAGTAAAAGTTGATTCACCCTTGAGATTTTTGATCCTGGTATATCTTTCAGTGATGAAGTGCAATATCAGAAACGCATTCCATGATCTTGGGGAAAGCACAGGGAAGAAAGTGATCTAGACAATGACAGTGCAGGGGACATGAGAATTGTCTGCCTGCAGATTTGGTATAATATTATCTATTTGCCCCACAAAGCTCCACAGGAAATGAAATCAGGGAAATAAAATTATGTTTTAAGTGTAGTCATTTTGATTACAAATTATAGTGAGGCCAACTTTTTCTCCCCTTTCTTTTTTCTTTCTGAAGCGAATGGCAGAGGATAATGCTGAGAAATGTAATTACGCTATCAAGATCTACTTTTATTTATAGCACAAATAAACTGAGCTCATGTATGATAAGCACAGCAGCATTTTTTCCTCTGGTTCTTTGTGGCGCTCTCAGGCACTGGGAGTGAATAGTCCATGTATACTTGGTTGGAGGCATTGCYTTTTTGCATAATGTTAAAACCTCCCTGTAAGACTCACAAAGAATAACTATGAAATTAAGTAGCTAGGAAACTATTAACCTCAGCAATCTGAAGGTCTTATTTAAGTTGGGAAATAAGCAAGGGTGTTTTTGTTTTGTTTTTTAGTATATATTCCTCCTGAAAGGAAGAATGGTACTATGGATGTACTAAATTGCTCAGCGCATAATTAGTGTTTTCTTCCTAATAGTTCTTTGTCTCTTCAGCCTCCTAAAACAAACATTCTTTCATATTCACCCTCATTCCTCTTTAAAAAAACATGTCCCCTTAACATTAAAAGACAGGTGGGCTCATAAGACTGTTATTAAACCCTTGTTAAAAACTGATGAAACTAAAGTTGTGCTCAGTCTTCCAAAAATTTTGTGCATGTTATTGCTCTCACTTGGTTAAAATTCATATGTGAGGAAAGACCCCTGAGCAATAGAAGTCTTGCAAAATCTAGCCTCTCTTGAATCCTTGTAATGAGGCTTAAATGAGACACAAGTATCACACAGACTTTGTAAGAGTCCTGCATGTATAGCATGAATTTCACCCATTTAAGCAGACCTTACTATAATTTTACAGTCTTACTGTCCTTTTTAATGTTTCAAAGGCTTTTCCAAAAGCTTGTTAGCCATGAAACCACATATCACCCTGCACACTGTGTTAAGCCAAAAGTGGTATTATATTCCCGCACCTTCTCATTTCAAAAGTTTTTTTTCTACCAATGTAAATTGCAATTTGGTCAGCAGTGGCAGGCTGGATGGGTTCCATTGATTAAAGTAGCCTGCTGAACACACAGCCTGCTCACCATGCCCTTTAGATTTTGAAAGAAAACACATTTAATTGTTCCCTTGGGAGAAACATGTCTGTTTTCTGAAGTTAAAAATGAAGCTGAAAAGGAATAAAAACAGATTTGAGGTAAGATACTTGCAAAAAACAGCCCTGTAAAAATTCTCCAGTACTGTAAAATCTTTAGGTGTCAATGTCATGGTTAAAAAATTTTTGTCTATCTTTTTTTTCCTCCTTSTGACTGACCAGACAGTCAAAAGATTTTTTGGATCTTACTTTGGGGAAAGGAGGGGCCAAGAGAGAGGGAGAGGAAACCATATGCACTTTCCATTTGCTAAAAACCCCTGTAGTTTGACAGTGCTGTTCTGTTCGCCAGATGAGATGAAACACCTGGGTCCTATCTGCTTGGTAAACATTAAAGTTCCATTTCACTAGTTAAAGATTGGCTTCTATATCCCTATACAGCAGCCTCTGGAATACAAAGTAAACTCTGCCATCCAGTCCAAAGAGCTTTGGAGCAAAAGGATACAGTGCAAGCATTGTGACAGAACGAGTGTGTTGGATGCATGCTGTTATATCTCAGCTGAGACTGGTGTATTCATTGCATTTATGATTTCTGACAAAGCTCAGATGTGCAAAATGTGAACTAGGCTTCTCAATTGTGTTTGAGATTTGGTGAGCATTCAAAAAGGGTGTGCATAAATTAAATTATTAAATATATTTTATTTTCTTTCTCTCTCAATTTGACACCTTTTTGGCTCTCAAAGGGCAATTTCTAAGCTATTCAACAAAAGCCGTTGCTGGACCTTCATTTGCTTTATGTGTTATTCAATGACAACTTTTCTCTCTGACGTGTCTGCCATAGGAGGATCAATCTAATTTTATGTACAACTGTAAAGATGAATGATAAGTAGAAAGGATTCAGGCAAGTACAAGCTGAATAAATTATAAAGGGCAAATGATGACAGGACTGAGGGTCCCAGGAGACAGTGATATGATAACAGAAACTAAAGACGAATTTATGATGGATGTAGTTAGCATGTACTGAGGCTGTTAATTCTTCAGGGTAGTTTTACAACTTCTTGTGATTGGAGCAATCAAAGTATTTCATTTTAAAGAGATGCTGTATATTTTCACTTGTCTGTTCTGCATATTTGTATGTATGGTCTCATTTATATGCATAGCAGTAAACTCCCATAGGCTAGTCAAGCTTACCTCCCATCAAAGGGTCCCTATTCTCCAAACCATAATGCCACTGTTTATGCATAAATAAATAGATAATGTGTGAAGATTTGAGGGCAAACCTGGATCTTGGGGAAAAAAAAAGTTTCCATTTTCATAGCACACAGCAATCAGTTCAGCTCGGATCCTGCAGGTGACTGAGCACCTTCAGCTACCTTCAAAGCCAAGCCAAGGGATTGAGTTAGCTCACAGATCTCTGATGAAAAACTATATATAACAAGTTTCAGGTAGGTCAAATTYTGGGTTTAAGCTACTTTAAGAGCAGCTGATGCAGCATCATAAAGTTAGAAGCAAATCTGATCTCAGAGCAGTTCTTGATTGCATTTCATTCATACTCTTATTTCTATCTCTTGTTCCTTATTATTAAGGATATTTGCATGAAAATGATCTTTTTTTCCTTCCTCTGAAGGGTTGCCTCTTGTCTGTGAGTAATGCTTACTCTGGCCTACATTTGTGCATGCCATGGGTTTGATTCTGACTTCATTTACACAAGTGTAAATCAGCAATGATCTGATTGAGGTCAAGGGATTTATGTGGCGTAGGAAAGAGCAGACTCAGCTATATTTGTCACTGCTGAAATGATGTCATCGTGAACCAGCACCATAGCTCTAAATGAGGAAACAAATTTCTACCAAGAATCTTTCCATCAGAACATCTGATCTCACAAAATGCTGAGCATCCCTGACACCTGCTGGGCCATTAGAGAGCTCTTGTGGGCTTTCTGTTGGAGTGAGGTCCCAGCTCCGAACTATAGGAACTGGAGGTGGTCAGTGTCTGGGTGTTTCAACAGTATTATCCATTAGACACCACTCAATCCTAAACACTAGGGGTTTCCAGTAATATTGCACTAGTGATTCAAGTAATGACTGGATATACTCATGAAGAATTCGCAAGCAGTAGACCATTGTTTCTTGTCTCATGTTATATGGATAATATTGTGTATCTATACACACACTGACCAGTCCGGTGGTCATTTTTCCTAGGGTAACTTTTCCATAAACACCTGTTTGCACTGTACAATAATGAAGCATACACTGACTGTGCAATATTAAGCTGTCCCTCCATTATGGATCAAGGAAGCACTTGGATGAAGATGTTATGTGACTCTGTTGATTTGGCCTTTCATCTCTGGCAATAATGCCTGCCTATAATATAGGTATACTGGAGGCAGCTGTACTACATGTGGCTTATAGTGGTGTGTGCTCTCTGCTCTGTGCTTCTTTGTGGTGTGTACATGCCTTTAAACCCCTTGGATATTCATGGAGATGTAAATCACTCTCAAAACTGTACGCAAAAACTGAAGTTGGGTGGCAGTTAAAGTATGTATGTGTATTGCCAAAATGGCAAAATAATTTGAAGCCCAGAGAGGCGTGTCTTGGTTTGGTTTAATTTAGTTAGCATGTATAATAGCAATGAAAGCACTACAGCACAGGCTTGAACACTGCGGAGCAGCTTCAGTCCATGGCCAATAATTCCTGGGAGTGTACACAATAAGGACTTAAATTCTGGCTGAAGCACTACTTCTGTTAATGCTTCTTATGCTAGCTAGGCTAGGAACATCTATGCACGTTGAAACCAGTTTAGATGGACTGCGAGCTTTAACACAAGAAATAGAGGCACTGAATACAAACCCTTTCAAAAATCTGTCCCCTGCATTAAATACTTCAAGTGCATGATTAATACATTAAACTTAAAACCATGCTTGAAGTTAAGTGCACCCTTTAAGGAATTAACTGAACTGAAATCCTTTGGGAGTGGCAAAGCCTGTCCCATCTCTCCGCTTATGGATAACTTTTGATAGGACTTGACATAATGCAACCTATTTAGCTTCTGTGCTTCACTTCTGCTGTGCTCTTGTTTTGGCAGGGAGAAAGTGGTGGGGAATGACTGGCCATGAGATTGCACTGTCAGTTCAGACAAGTAGATATCTGAAGTGACTTTGCTCTGTGGAGTAGCTGCAGTGAGAGCCTTACAGTGGCACTGCATGTACGAGTTGCTGTACTTGGCAGGTTCCCAGCAATGTCAAATCTTTCTGATTAGTTTCTGTAAGTACAAGGACAAAATTAAGCCTAACCTATTTTTCAAAGAATAAATGTGCATTTCCCATTTTTCTCATTAATGGGAACCTTCTTATATCTTGTTTCCCATACTCTTTCTCCCCTCCCCTTTCCATCATGTAACCCTTAAAAAAAAGGGTCTTGTTTCATTAAAAATATCTCCTTTTAAAAACACATGCCTTTAAATTCCTCTGATTTCTGTACCTAATTTTGACCTCTAGATGCATATATTTTCAATTCCAAATGAACTCTGTGATACTAAAAGTTCTTCCCTTCCTTTCCTCATATGCATGGGAAACTACAATCCCAAAGCCTCAGCTGTTTTCCATTGCATATTTTTCTATGTCTTGTTGCAAAAGATGGTTTTGCTCATTGTCTTTGTAGGAAGATTTGGCAGAGCAAGTCTTGTCCAGCTATAGCTAATCCTTTCCAAGCTCAGGTTGCTCAAACTGATGGAGTGAATGTATATATTTTTTCTCTTGTGTGAATGGCTTGATCATGTTTGTTACTATAAAGACTTTTCTTGGTAAACTGGTATCTTATAAAACATGATGGCATGAGTTTCTGATTTCATTTATAGCGTCAATCAACATAATAGCACTTTGCTTCCAGGGTGGTGAAGCTGGAATAATTTTTTTTCTGGGCCTTTTTCCTTACAGCTGAAGTAAAGCTGAATTATCAGTCCCATTGTCAGGATCTTTGTAAACATCTGAGAGCTTGCCCCTGTCTTTCACATTCCCTTGTAGTGTCCTTTCTCAATAAAGTCACACTAGTACCTCATGTCTGGCTGAAGAGCGTTGTCTCCTTTTCTCCTCCATCCCATCCTGCTCTGCATGCTTGTCCGCGCTGTCTCTTATGTTGTCCTTTGCAGATTTGCTGGAAACATTACCTTGTGTTCACATAATGCCTGCCTGGTGAAATGAGTTTAGATTATAGCTGCCAAGGCAGGAACACTGTGCTGCCCAACTATTTCTGCCTTGGAGATCACATATTCTTTCCAGACAAGGGAGAGACTTAGGTTACTGATTCTTCTCCCAGTTTGAGACACTACATGTATATAAGCAGTAGAGCTTGCTTCTTCTAAATTCAATGTTTCTTGAAACTATGAGACTTAGTGTATAAGTGCTTTGTAGAGCTTTGCACATGCTGGCCAATAGAGAAGAGGCAGTACAGGAAGGGTTCATGCAATGCTCTCTGGCCTGTTCTTCCTTAAGCAAGCAAGGAGAGACCAGGGACTTATTTCTGTGCCTATGCTGATTCTGCAAGGGGGGAAGTGGGGGGAGATCCTGCAGACTCGCCATTCTGGTGGTAACAACCTGCTGCTTCGAGCTTATTTTTCCTATAACTGCACCCTTCCATTGCTTGATGTTGCAGGTATTTTCACCTGAGAAGGGAGAGGCTAAGACACTCTGGGGAAAGCTGGGCACAGCATGTCACTAGCAGAACATCACATCCAAAAATAAGCGGGCTGCTGCTGAGGGGATCCTGGGAAAATGTGTGTATTTGTGGGCTCCATATGGTTTGTGGAAGATGTAGTGTGGGTGCTACAAATGTGAACAAACTATTAATAGTGAAATGCAGATGTGACACTCTTCAAAGGGAATGTCTCAGGTCTCAGTGGAGGTTCCAAATTTATCTATATTGCTGTGTGCTTCTCTTTATTTTTATTTTATTAAGCCTTAAACCTTTTCCATCAGCGCTCTGAACCCAAGCTGCCATAGCACAGTGGTAATGTCTCTAAAGTGAGCCTGTCCAAACTAATTTCATTGTCCTTGTTGAGTGAAGTGCAACAATTAAGCAGACAGCACAAACGGGTCCAGATAAATTGGGTATTTACAATTATTTCAGTTTGGGTAATCTAATGTGATGTTCATTGTGCAGCTAAGAAATGTGCTTCCCAGTGAGGGAAGCTCCCATTCTGTCCTCTCACTTGCTGGGGGAAAATTCAGAGGAACTCTACTGAGTCTTGCAGAGTTTAAGCTACTTTACATCACTGCAGCTCAAATCAGAATCTTATCCTTTCTTTGGATGCCCTGTAAAGTTGCCTCCCTTCAGCTGTGCTTGCACTTTAGAGATACAGCCAGGGGAGCTGGAAGGTCATTTCTTTTTTCCTGGGCCAGGGTTGTGATGTTGAACTCTTTCACTTTGGGGAATCCAGCTTTCTTTGAGTGCCTCTTTGCTCTCCAGCACAGAAACTCTGACTGACAACTAGAGTTACTCTCCAGATCTGGCATTGCTGCTGACTTTCTGGATAGCATTGCAATCAGATTCCCTCATTAGTAATGCTTCTCTTTCCTGGTATTAGCACCTTGGGGCTATATTCTGGCTTTCCACCAGTTCTGGTTGAAAACTCATAGCAATACCAGTTGAATGGCAGGTGATTTACACCAGCAGATCAACAGAAAAAGGCAGATCCCTGTTACTTCCTGCCTCATTTCTTTGCAGGATATATCGTTTGTCCTTCTCTCCTCCTGCTGCGCCCCCCGCCCCAAGCAATACACTGTGTTGCTGAGCAATCTTCACCAACTTAATCACATTTGGGCCCAGCGTTTTTCCTGCAGACCCTGGAGTGTGCAGTGCTTAGGCCTTGGTTATTAGTTTACACAATAAATGAAGCCCATTAGAAGAGGATAATCAGGGCTCGGAGAAGGCCACCTTACTCGTTATCTGAGGAGGTTACGTTAAGCCTCTGTAGTTATTAATCATACTTTTCCATGCAGATAGCTGAAGATTAAGAGTCACATTTATCCTCTTTGCTCCTCATTCTTTCGCACTGATGTGCAAGCACTCTTTATTATCGTTGTTATTATGATTATTCATAGCCCATCCAGTCAGCCAGGACTGCTTCTGAGATGTTACTTGAAGTCTTGCACCTATCTGTAGTGGCTTGATGATACAGAACAGAGCCACTGGAGGTCTCTCCTTTTATATGCCGGAAAACATCCTTGAGAGTCCTAGAAAGTCTCTGCTAGCTATTACTGAATTGCGGTATCTTGTCCAGAGGCCAAGAGTTCTGAACAGAAGCCGACACTGTTAGAGCTGGGTTTAACAGCAATCCTCTTGATGTCGCTTGCTTCATCTTTTAATACCAGCTCTAACCTTGAACTTAGACTAAAGGACGTGCTGCCTTTTAGCTCTTTGAAACCTAGCCTAGTACCCTTTTAATCAGTGAATGATTCTTTTCCTCTCCTTTTCCTCTCCATTTTTTTAAGCACTTAAACTAAGATAAAAACAGATCTGTACCAGGTGTACTTAATAGTGTGAAAGAAAAATGATTAAAAAGGAAACATTTATTCCATCAAAGAAATTGTCCATATGTTTAAAATTTTCCCTGGAAATATCTTTTCATTGCTTTTTCTCATTCTCTTTCCTTACTTCTGGTTATCAAAAAAAGTTGTATTTTTGTCCTCTGACCCCCCCCCCCCCCCAAAAAAAAAAAAAGACTTCAGTCATGGAGGATTTGCTCCAATGTAATGATGGTTAAAGCAACTTTTCAGCTAACTTTATTCAAAATAGTGACTGCACAACCATTCAGTGCATAACTGTTTTCATGTGCTTGCACACCTATTCTTTTTCTTTGTATCCACATTCAGCTTTGTAGAAGTTGTACTCAAATTTTCTTGTTTCACTCAAAGAAAACTGCTTTTCTGTGAATGGCCTTATCTTCTGAAATGAGGGCCATGTTGGTGATATGCACAGTCCTAGGCCAGTAAGTCTGTAGTACCCAGTTCAACATCAAGCACATTTAAAAGCACCAGTTCAGCCAGTTGCTAAAAACCTGGATACACTTCATCCAACCTGCAGTTTGAGTCACCGTATATAGCAATTTGACCTTCCCCAAATTGCTCTTTAATCTGTGAGGAATGGCACATGACCAGAATGAATGGTTCATCCTTTTCTCTTTTAATTGAGGTAAACAAACTCCTAACCTTGATTTCTCCTTAAGAAGCCTAAGTTTAAGTGGGTCTGTTTCCCTCACTTTTGCAATGATGACGTTGATACGGAATGCTTAAACTTCCCAAATGCTGTCTTTAGATACTGATCCACATCTAGTGGAAATCATCATTGCTGTCTTGACTTGAAGGCCTACTGCTCTGTGTCAACTCATGATCTGGCTCACCCTTTTTTGTCCTAGCCAAGCAATGGCCTGTTTAGCTTGGAGAAGAGAAGGCTGAGAGGAGATCTTATCAATGTGTACAAGTATCTGAAGGGAGGGTGTCGAGAGGATGGGACCAGACTCTTTTCAGTGGTGCCGAGCGACAGGACGCGAGGCAACGGGCACAAACTGAAACACAGACACTTCCATCTGAACATGAGGAAAAACTTTTTCACTGTGAGGGTGACAGAGCACTGGAACAGGTTGCCCAGAGAGGTTGTGGAGTCTCCTTCTCTGGAGATATTCAAAATGCGCCTGGATGCAATCCTGTGCAATGTGCTCTAGGTGACCCTGCTTGAGCAGGGGGGTTGGACTAGGTGATCTCCAGAGGTCCCTTCCAACCTCAGCGATTCTGTGATTCTGTAATGTGTTTGATAACACACAAGACTCTGGAGCTCTCTCATTGGGGCTTATATTTGATTTTTCTTTTTAGTAGAAGGATTTTTCTCTAGAAAATGTCAGTTCAAGACCATCCCATTTGAAGGACCTGTGGTCCTTCTGTTCAACTATTTGAGACTGACATCTTGGATCTATTAGAGAATTTTGATTTAAATGAGGGAGCTGGAAAAACAGAAGTCAACCCAAACAGGCAAGCGTGGCATTTGCTTGGCATGTAGAGCTAGCCAGGTATGAATCTATGCCCTACCTAACTAAGAACAGAACTGGCCCTGGTCTTCCTCTCCCCACCCCAGTTAAGTTTCTTGCTCCTCAGATTCTTGGCTATTTGAAGAAAATGTTTGCACCTTCTTTCTTTTCTCCTCCCCTCTAGTTTTAAAATTTGAAAACTTCAGCCTGAGGCAGAGGAGGGAAATACCTCAAATGATAAGAGTTTTTGGTTTTGGTGATTTTTTTCCTGTTTTTTTTTTTTATTATTTTTGAGTGGGTGAAGATTTTTTGTATGGCCCTCTGAGGCAAAATATCAGACCAGATTGATTTTCAGAGGACTATAATCTATTGTGTCTTGACATGCTGTAATAAGAGGGGACTAGGCATAGAGCCTGTGAGTTTAATGTTGCTGACCTCAGGTTTCACTAGGAGATGTTGACAGTTCCTAAGTTGTCTATCTGAAAATTGGACTCCTCTGTCTTCCTCAGGTAGGAAAATGGTGCCATGAGAGGTATAGTGAGGAAATACTGGCCTGCGATAAAGTGTGGTCTTGAGGGCTAGAAGCAATGATCCAGGATTGGGAGAAACCTAGATTCAGTACTTATCTATGCAACGGACAGTAGCTAATGAACTCATCTTCACCTCGATATCTTACCTACAAAACGGAGTTAATTAACCTTCCCCCACTATCACTCCTTTGATTATTAGATACTTATAGTTCTCCAGAGCAGGATTTGTTTCATATGCGTCTGTGTTTGTGTACAGTGTTTAGCGCTGACAGCCCTTGCTTTTGACTACAGTGTCCTAGACATTTCTGTGATGCTGAGAAAGGATGATAACTGTTGGGAGGGAAAAGCTCTCTTAAAATATAAGGTGATGGTTCAGAATGACTCTTGCCTTTCAGAAAGGGGCTGTCTCTTTCCTCTTTTTCATGACTGACCTGAAAATAAATGAGGGAAGAGTGACATTCTTACTATTACTTAAAAAAAACAAAACAAAACAAAACACCTTAGATGCATGCTATACTTCTCCATACTGTACTTGACATCTGTAATAAAATTTGGGTCAGATATACTTTTCAGTAAAAAGCGGCATCCTGTAAACAGCCCCACACTTGTATTAGGGTCATGTCAAGAACAGAGACTATTGTCACTGTACTGAGACTGCATTGTATTAGATATTCCTCACTTCTCTGCTTCTCTCCAAGACATAATACAAGTTGCTTATCATGTTCCACCACATCTCACCAAAGGGCACAAAGGGGGAAGCTGGTTAGCAGGGAGTACAGCTCCTCAAAGTTGCCCCCCTTCTCTAGCATCTCTCAGTACAGGTAAAAGGTGGAGCATTTGCATTGTCTTGCTTGATCACATCTGTCATCTCCCCCTATCTGGGTGAGAATTGAAGGAAGGAAGAAGGACTTCTGTCAAGGAGAGTTTGGTTTTCCTTGCTATTACTTCATGGGGAGGCTGTATGTTGGGGGGGGGTGAGGGGGTGCTTTTTGTGTGTATAATGAACATTGCCCTAAGGAAAGATGAGGGAAGGATACAATGGCTTATATTGAGAGCTATCTGAAAGAGATGGTCCTAGATAAGCTTCCTTTTAGTGCACTCTCAAGACCTGCCATGCTGCTCACTGGTGCACAACCATCAGGCACCCACCCATATGTAGAACAGGTCTCATCTGTATTGCCTTAGCACTGAGGGTCACTCCCTGCTGTGGCTTTAGACTGTGCTATCCACGCACAGCAGAAAAACAGGTGTGCTATCACGGACCTGCACCCACTTCTGACGTGTACACATCTAGCGGTGGGTCTTAGCCTTGATTTCCTCATATGTCTTGTCCTACCAGTTCTGGGTCAGTGCCCACAGCAGTGTGAGGGTCCATGAGTCCTGATTTGCCCACCCTTTTATGTATCAGCAGCTGCTTTTGGCTCTCAAGCATGCTTTGAGCATTGTATCTCAATCAACCCTTATTTTCTTCTGGTGGACAACTGGAGCAAGGAGGAGAGACCACCAAATTTCAATTCATTTGGCTTATGTCTCGTGACAGGCCGTGAAGCCAGTTCACATAGGTAGGGGGCTTATTTCCTTCACATTCCATGCTCAGAGCTGCCCCTGAGATGCTTTTAGTAAATCTTCTCTTTTCTTGAATGATAGTTGCTGGGGTAGGTGGTAAAATGACACATAGTTCCCTCCAGGGGTGTGATGCTTGCTCTCCTCTGACTGAAATGCAGTTACGCTTGCCGGCTAAAGCGTCTAGAATTCAGTGCCTTCTGTTTGATGCCGCACACCTGTACTTGCTTTCTCTCCTCTCCCCTCCCTTCTTCTTTCCAAAGCCTAGTGACATCCTTTGCTATATTTGAGGTGCTAGTGTAGATCAAAGTCCTCCCAGGATCAAGCAGTGTGCTGCGTGCAATCCTTATGGTTACAAACAAGGTCTTTCACTGACAGAAACACGTTTCTGTGCTGCATGTTCAGCAGCCTATCAGACTGGGTTCAGGGGTAGCTTTTGATTCACAGGGAAACTCTTTCCTGCCCTTCCCCCCAGTCCTTCAGAAAAAGGAGAGAGAGAGGAGAGAGAAGAGGAAAAAAAGAAGAAAAAACCTCTTTGGCTGAAAGGAAAGAACAAGGAGAACAGAGCTTCCTTTAAGCTTTAGAGAAAGATTTAACATAGCCATGCTATAGGTTTGGTTTCCTATGTCAGGTAAAAGATACAAAGCTTTCATGAGGACAAACGTACCTAATGCAAAAAGCAGGAAAGATGGAAGGCTGAAAAACTTGCTTGAATGGGTGCGTTACATAATTTTGAGTGTGGACTTTCTTTTTTAATATCTTGAGACCCTCATTTTCCTATAAGTTTCTTGCTATTTAAAATGCCATTCAGTGTAACTTCTGCCAGCTGAAGGTAGGTGGGGACAGAATATGATTTGAAAGTGAGATAAATGGCCTTCAGTACAGGGTACTTATTACTGTGGACAACTACATCCTGCGAATCTCTTATTCGCACAGCCTCAAGCATAGCTTTAAAACAATGCATTGAAAATACAAGTATTAACTTACAGTTTTCTGACTAGCTTGGATCTTTTGCACTCTATTTCTTGGGACTTCTGGAAGGCTTTCTGAATGCTTAAGTGACTTAGGCACTTAAAACAATGCAAAGAAGCATTTTGAAATCTCATTAGCAGAGATTCACATTAGTTTTCAGAACTCTGAAAAAACAAGTGAAACTTACTTTCCTTGCCACACAATTTGGTTTTTTATTCTTCATTTTTCAGAATACTTGGTTAAAAAAATCTTTTTATTTACTTTTGGAAGACAGTTTTGTTTGGGCTTTGGAAAATACTTAATTTTTTTCTTTTCCTATCAAGTCAGGAAAATGCAAAGGTAGGGAGCCTAAACAATAAGCAGTACTCCTTTTCACTACATAATGCAAGAAAAATCCATACTTTTGCAAGGGAGAATAATTGCTAATTAATATTTTTCAATAAATAATCCTGATACTCTTATAATTCAAACTTAAAAATCAATCAATAAAAAGCTTTTTTCAGTAATTAAGTTCAGGCTTATTACTGTTTACTCGTAATGTTATTGGGTTTGCTGCTGTTCTGCTTCACCCTGATATAAGTGAGTGCTTCTATCTGTCACTGCACAAGTGGCATGCAGATGAAACATCGTGTTTAAGAAGAAAATTAGAAATTGTCCCTTGATGCCCACTTCAGCAGTGTTTGTATATTTGCCAGAAGAGTCTGAATTTCTTTCCTAGCTAGTATCTCTCCTCTAATTTTGAGCATCCACACTTCTTAGGGTAGAAGTAGTTGGCACATGGGTCCTTAGAAGATGGAAAAAACTGCAGATGATATGTTCTCTAAAGAGTTGTTGGTCAGGAAGTAGAATAGACAGGCTTGTTTCAGATTGTGATTGCTTGTGTTATGGGATCACACTCTTGCCGCCGACTTGTCTTAGTGGCCCATCTGTTAGCGTGCACGCAGGGTAAATAGCTGTTAATTTCTCTGTTGCATAACATATATTTTCTATCTTAACTAAAGTGAAGAGGCGCTAGTCCCCCTCCAAAGAGTTTTTTTTGTTTTTTGGTCTGGATGAGACATTCAGTAGACAAACTTTTCTAATCAGCACGTACTCAAAATTATAGGGCACTGTACCTTTCTCTCCCAAAGTTAATTCCTTCAAATCCTTTTCTCCAGTGCTTCACAAAGTAAACTACACTGGGGTTTAAATTTTTTTCACAAGAGCAGTCCCAGCTTGTCATTACAGATAGCTGATGAGGCAACTCGCGTGTGCAGCAACACACTCTGATAAAAATTACTAAAATAATTGTGAATTTATGCCTTTGGAAGAAGGAAACCAAGCTTCCACAGGGCATGAACTGGTTATGCAAAACAAATAGCATGCAAGTATGATCTTTAATATAAGGAAATGTGTGAAATACTTTGGAGGCATAGAAGGATTTGATGTGAACTCCAGTAAATTTATCTAAATTTTAATATACTTTGGAAATCCATTCTATGGATCACTATCCACCTCTGTTGTAATTTCACATCTTTGTCTAGCATCAAAGAATCACAGTCAACATAAAATCTAGAAAACAGAGTTTTATGGGAAATATTAAAAATGATACTGTTAAATGGGGTTAAAAATCAACTTTTTTTGGAATGAAGGCATTCATAGTTTTATCAGAATCTCTTTATCAAAGTGTTATAGAAACCTTGTTCAAAAGTACACTGGAACTATTTCATCTAATGGAAACAGCTTCATTTACATGAAAATACTGCTCATAGTTCTGATTAAGATTGAAATTTATGAAAAAAAAAAATCTGACTTGAAAGAAAGAGGACTCCACAAAACTGAAATACATCAAAAAGAGCTGAAATGTCATTCAACGGGGAAAGGGAAGACTCTAACAGGAAGGGAAATTGGTAAAATCCTGTTTATGTTAAGCTCTCTAGATTGTGACCCAGACTGTCTGGACCAGCTCAGCATAGTCCTCAAAGGGCTGGCACAGGAAGCACTGATAACTTTCCTCCACGTGCTTATTCATCACTACCAGCAAATCTTTCCACTGGTCAGATCTAAAACTGCTTTGCGCTACTGAGGTTGCTGAGGCATCTTTCTCGCTGGCTGCCAATTTCCTTGCTGAAACTCGGGATGCTGGGCTGGGTGAACCATTTCGTAACGCTTGGCAGTAGTCCATGGGAGTTCGGCACAGGCTCCGTGTGATTCAGGCCCGAGAGTGCTCTGCTATGTCTGCTGGGGAAACAGCATTTGGTAGGGTTGTAATGATGCGAGGAACCAATTCGCCCCTGGGGAGGTGAGGAGCTCCATGGAAATTTTGGAGACTCTGAACTCTGCTACAGAAAGATGATACCTCCAGTAGCATATGGCTGGAGCATACATGGTAGTATATCTGCTGGTATATCACTGGTGCCTTCGCAACCCACGCTACTGTGTTTAGTCGGACAGGTAGCCTCTGCATGCAGTGAAGTCCCACTAGTGTCTGTCTGATGTCATCTCAGGAGCCTGCAGGATTGAACAGTTGTGTGGAAAAATGAGGGCCTTTCTGAAACTGGGATTAGAACAGAATTTTGTTTTTCTGGGGGAAGACAATGAGAAGGCTCTTCAGGCTTTGTCTGCTGGTGTTTTGATATCTCTCTGTGGATTAGTCAATTAGAAATGACTCAGTTCTGTGCAGAGAACCCAGCTTAGTACCGAGGGGAAGGAAAAAATAGATTGGATTTTCTGGCAGTGGGTAGAAGAGTAGTGTGATGATTTTGTACAAAATAGCCAGCGAGTAGATTTTTCTTAAATATATGTGCAGTATCTGTTTCATTCTGCTCCTATTGGAATTGGTGATAAAATTTYACCTGGATTCCTGGAAGTAGATCTAAGTCAATGGTATGAGGCTCTGATAAACTCCCTTTGTGTGAGGTTTCTGTAGTGTCCTTTCTAAACACAGGTGGGGGGAAGGGAGAGAGGGCTTAACTGGCTTTCTCTGAATCTTTCTAAAGATAGATCTCTTATTTCCGAGGAACTTGTTTTTCCTATACTGGGAAGCTGGTGGGAGTTGTGCGGGTAGGTGAATATTCTCAGAAATGGGTTTGGTGGTGGCAGACATGTAAGTTTAACTGGAATATGCAGTTATTTGATTTGACTTTTAGATTAAGCTAAGGCAGGTGTGATATTCCGGCCTTGCAGTGTTGTTGTGTGAGCTCACTGATCTCTGCCTCTTTATTTGGCAATTACCCTACCTGCTCTTAAACTCCCTCTCTGGAGCTTAGTGCTTTAACTCTAGGCTGGCTGGTTTGGCTAACAAAGGCCAGAGAGAGTGCAAAGTAAATCACTGTCATGCTGATAAGCGTCCAAGACAATCCTACAGTTCCCCTGCTGTATTCAGCATAGGCTTTATCCCGTGGTTGACTGACTCTTTTATAAAGCAGAGAACCCCGGCGCGCAATCCTACAGGCYGTGGGCGGTTGTCCTCGGTTGGACTTCGGTGCCAGGAGTGAATGAAATTATTGCTCCTCTGTCTTATTAGTTTGTGAGGAGAGCATCTCACCTGAATGTCCCCAAACTGGCTTTGTGCAAAATCAGCTGGGTGGCTTAAATTATTTGAATTGTTGATCTGCATGAACCTGACTGGTTTGAGCCTGAAAGTGAGCACTGCCTCCCCATACTGCAGAGAGATGCACAGGTTACTATAGCATTGCTACTATAAGCTGGGTAGGGCTTTGCAGAATAGGTGCTCACCTGTAGCTAGGCTGGCTGGCTGGATGCTGCTCACCTCAGTTACCTCTTCTGTGGAAACAGACATCTGGACTGTTTTCTTTTCTTTTTTTTAAATGTTCTTTAAATCTGCAAAGCAGGTATTAACACTTTGAACTCCTGTTCTCACATCTGATAATCTACCCTGATAGATGACCGTTTCTTTTGTTAGTGTTTGGCTGTATTTCTCAGGCGGCCGTCTCTGGGGAGGGGAAAGCACCTACCCATGGACTGTGGCATGCCACTTGGAAATGAAAGATTCAAGCCAGATTTGAGGCAGACACTTGGGAGCTAGAAATAAAGCACTGGGACTTCAGTATCTCTCATTGTGCTTAGCAGCTTAAAAACTCAGACCATTTGTCTTCTGGAGTAGACAGAAGCAGAAAACCCCTCTGATAATTTGGTTTCCACTGGCCCTGGGAGGCAGTGCAATGCTATCCTGGGACTTGAGAAGTTTCACTTCTGTTCCTAGCTTAACTACTAGAAATGTGAATGATATTGGGCAAGTCACTTTGCCTCTGTGAGGCTTGGGTTTCCACCTGTAAAAAGAAGACAAGGCTCTTGATCTCTTCTGTAAAGTGGTGTAGAAAGGTCAGGTGTTTTCTACCAAATTGCCCCTGTGCAGGAGAGATCACCTGTTTTTTCTTAACTATTTCACTGTTGTCAGATGCTGGCAAGAAATGCTAAAGCACCAACTGTTTTCCCACCTCTTGGCTTTTAAAAACTGTAAGTCCTTAAAATAAATTTGAAAAACACCAACCAAGCAAAAAAAAGAATTTATCATCACCGGGTAGGACTGGGTAGGGCTATTCATGAGAACAACCAAAGGCCTTCACCTTGACTTCCCAACATAGTTTGATGTGATTTTAATCTGATTATTAGACTCTCGGTACAGCTTGCAAGCTTGTAAAAGATACATTGCTGGCAGAAACATTTTTGTTACTGGGGAAACTTTTTGTTGTTGTTGATGTATGTGTTGCCTGCCATAAATACTCATCTGAGAGGCAAAGGTCACTTGGTAGCTGCTTAGCAGCTTCACTTTCTGAAATGAAACTCGAGGACTCTGTGTTGGATCTGCAGCAGAAGGTGGGAGCTAAAATAAATGAGGGAAGATCTGTTGCTTAACATTGTAGCAGCCAGATTATTTGGGGGCCTTTTTTTTTTTTTCCCTGTTGCCGTCATCTTTTGCTGTTTTTTGTTTTGTTATTTTTGTCTTCTCCTTAATGTTTAAGTTCCAGTAAAAGGTGCAGAAATGGATAGCCTTGGTAACTAAGCCCTCTGTGTTTATTTACAAGGCAGTGTAGTACAGCCTGTGGCATTAAGGGATGCACTCCCAAGGCCATGACCTTCTTCTGTGCCAGCCTGGTGGATTTATCTGCAGAGTAGTAGATGCAAATTTGGGCTTGTTTGCTAGGCTAACCAGAACAATTTGGTAACCCAGGGCAGTGGGTAATCAAGCCTGGACTTAAGAATTTCATTATGTGTACAGAAACAAGCCTGAAGATCAAACTGAGATTCTGATATGTGCTTGTTGTGCAACATAAATGAACCCTGAACATAATAAGTTCAGTCCCTGTAGTCCCTTCAGTTTTGTCTCCTTCTGCAACGTCTAACTGTATAGGTGCCACTTTTTGTTAGGACTGGTAATACTTTCATGAACTTTAGTGGCCCATGTGACACAGTAAGTCAAATTAGGTGATGCAGCAGCAAGTTCATGCTCTAAACTTTATAGCTGCTTTTTTTTTTTGGGGGGGGGGGGGGGGGGGGGGGGAGGGAAGCCCCAGTTCACTTCTCTGTAGGTCTCCAAACTAGCGTTGAGGTTAGCAGGGGTTCACAAACCATTTTTAGTAAATTAGCAGTTTTGGTCATGACAACCGGTGCCATCAGCAGCAGTGACAGAACCGCTGCTGGTAATAGCAGCTCCCTGCTATGAGACCAACCATCTACCACTTCAGACCAGTGTGGGGTACGTAACTTGTGAAACGTGATTGTRTGAGCTACCTGTGTGTGAGTTCTGTGATGTAGGTCCAGTTTGCTGGTAAAATTGGGGCCATTTATTTTCCTGTTAAAACATAAGGTGCTGCCAAGTCTTATGAGCACAGCTGATGAAAAATAAGCAAACAACAAAACTATTTTGTTTTTTTCCTGGAAAGCACTGAAATGTTTTCTGAAAGGGTATTGTTTTCAATGTGTTTCTTATTGTGATGGTGTCTCAGATCCAGGACAGCACTTTGACAGAGACATTCTGTTTATCCTGTTTTGATGAGATCTGGGATTAAAAAACAATAAATAAACCTGCTCTCAAACCAGTAGAAAACTCTCCTCTGAAATCCTATCTAAGCACTGAATAATAGGCAGTGGTATTTCTTCTCTTCAAGCTTCTGTCTCTTCACAGAAGAAAAATAAATTTCAAAGGCTTGAAATGTTTGTAAAATTGAGTGACAGTTTTCTGGCCAGCCCTGGTCATGGGTGGTCCTAGGAGGCAGATGATGTCTGCTAGCAGACTGACTCTAGTAGGCCGTCATCGGAGTACCTTGTGTGCTGCACACTGAAGCTGCTGACCACGAGGAAAATTTCTCTGCATGTAGGTGACCTACCATGCCCCAAGTTGGCATGCTGATGTTAATGGACAACTGGTGTCACCCAGCTGCTACAGCAGCTCTCAGTCTGGACATCCTCTCTGTAGCACTAATGAGCTGTGCCTAGCTTTCTGGTCGTGTAAGGGAGTTCACCCCAACTACAGTTTTTACCTTAACAAAGGAAAGCGGATGCCTGAGTCAAAATGGCGTTTTGTGACTCTGGGTATGATTCATCTGCCTGAATTTTAGCCTTCTGAAGGTTAGATATCTGGGTTTCTCCTACAGTCAGTGGACGGTAGCGATTGAACTGGGCCAGTCACTTACTACTTTTCCATCGGATGGAGAGTGACCCAGGACCAATAGCTTAGGCTACCTGGCTAATGTTAAGTGAAATGGCTCTGATGACATGGCTTGTGAATTAAACCTGATCCCACTGCTATATAAACTGGTAGCTATTCCTCCAATGTGAATCTAGTAAGTAAGCGAGTTCTCATCATATTAGCCCACATGCTTAGAAGACTTAGCATTACGCTGCTTTTTTAAGCTCTTCACTGTCTTTATTAAACTATTTATCTGAGGGAACTTCATATTTTCTTTTAGGATAAACTGGAGATAATGCAATATGCTTGTTTTAATTTGCAAGGTTAACTGATCTAATTATCTGTGTGTGTTTATTTAAATCCTTTCGAGCACTAGGCGATTGCAGGTGGCTGCTTTGTATTCCACCAACAGGAAATCTTTTAAAATGAGATGATATAGCTCAGTGGGTCTTCTTGTATAAAGGATTTTCTAATAATGTATGAATTTATTAACAGACAAAGATAAATAGAGGGTTTATTTACATTAAACAAATTCACAAGGAACTATTTTTTCCCTAAACTAGAGATGGCCAAATACCATCTACTTTTACTATGTGAAGGATTATGCAAGTTCCACAAAGACATTAGGCAGCAGCATGGGTGGTCAGAGCTTTGATACACATTTCCTTTCTGGTGTCAGGCAAGTTGTCTAGTGTCTGCAAGTTTAATATTTTTGCAAAGCCTCTAAGTTGTGAAGACTTGGAGACTTCAGTGGTGCAAGAAGCAGCATCACTGTGCTAAACTTCTGCCTCCTTCAGTGTAAATGAGGGACACCTTTGTGCTTTTCTCTTGCTACTTGTCTGGTAATTTGGAGAAAAGGAGCATGTGTTCCTGTAGATGTCTAGAAAGTGAAATCAAGGATTACACTTTTCCCCCCTCAGTTCCTTACTCGTACAGTGAGGATAATATGGATAACCCTCTGAGGATAATATGGATAACCCAGTGAGGATAACCCTCTCCTAGCCTTTACATGGTCTAGTGAAACCATGAGCTAGTGGTTAAGTTCTTGCCTTGTTTTCTTGCCTTTCATAAACTCCAAGTTCTTTAGTCCTGAAAGACTCCTGCAGTAGTTGTATCTAGACCTGCTACTTATAAAAGTTATTTTAGTATCCGGTATTTACATAGTTTTTTACATTCTGCAAAACAGAATACAATACAGAGATGCAGCTATCTAGCTGATGGTGTCAAGCTGCACAGAGTGCTACTTGGGGAGAAGGGGGGACTGTTAGCTCAGGTGCTGTGTGAACGTGGCCAGTCTGCCTTCACTTCAGAGCTGGCTCTCGTCCACCTCTCTGCCCTTGATCCCTTGATCTTCCAGCTCTGGGATTAGCTGGAACACAGCTAACTTTTGCCTGGCTGTTCTTGCCAGTGAAGTTGCCCAGGTCCCTGGATTTTACAGAGCTAGTAAAATTCTCTCTCTTGTGCTGTAGAAGGCTTTCTCCTACTAACTGTACAGGAGGTCTTAATAATCACCATATTAATGAGTTATTGTGTTCCTCCTATTAGCTCACAAAACCACCTTTGTTAAGCAAATGGAGAATCGTTTGGCTCTATTTTCTGAGCAAGAGTTAGCTCTGTGGCCCAACGCATTCATCTTATCTTTTGGGAGCTTATTTCGCTTTAGCAAAGCTGATATCTTGTTTCCCTTAAGCACCTGCCAGTGATAAATAGAAGAGAGACAGGTGCTAATCTCCCTGGGCCTGCCACTCCCCAGGGAAAGAGCCCATTTGATCATGGATATGAATTGCTGATGGGTCACCCTATGATGAGATGTGGCATCAATAAAGGGAATTGGCAGAAGCCCTTTCCCGGTTTGGGATGCTTTTAAAGCTCAGCTGGCTGGAGCACTGCAGAATGTGCTGCAGTGAACAGTCATGTTTTGGCTAGTGTGTAAAACAGCATTGGTTTCAGACAGCGTTGTGTATATGGAAGGGCTTACTTTTGCTGATCCTGCTTACGCTTCAGCCGCTCTTTTATAGGCTGTCAAAACACAGAGCCAAACTCTGAAGTCTTTCCTTGGATTATATGTGGTCTTTACTTGAGCAGAGCCTGCACTAAGTGAGCAAAATCTAAATAAGGCTGTCAAGGCTTTGACCTAGAGTATTTACTCACATGAGTCCCGGTGAGAACTGCAGACTTAATACTACGTCGCTACTGTAAGCGTTTCAGCGCATTCTCCTGTGCTCTGACAAAGTTAATTGTCTAATGTTGACACCAAGTGCCCTGTACTTTTTTAAGAGGTTTATGCATGAGACTAATTATGTGCTGTTAATTTGGCTGCTAGCAGCTTTCTGTTTTTAACATACATTGGATTCAGGGACTGTTCAGAGTGGCATTTTCATGCAACTACTAGAAGGGCTATGAACTGGATGTTAAGAGGCAAAGAGAACAAATACCAATGGGATGCTCTGAAAGACGAGAGGAAAGGGTTGATTCCCTCAACCCTCATCTTRATGACAGAAAGACCAGGAAGCATGATCCACAAGTGTGCTACATAGAGCAGAATCACCAGCCAGTTTCACCAGTATGCTCTCTTTGTGTAGGTGGAGTGGAGAAGGGAAGATTGTCAGGGTGAAAAAGGTATCTTGATTATGGTAACAACATCCAAGGGCAAGAAGAGAGTAACTGGATGGGGGGGTGGGGACAGGATGATCTCATCAGCATACTGAAGGAACATGAATTTTTAGTTGTCTCTGCTTTATTGGAAGCAGCCTTAAATTTACTGATGTCTTGGTATTTAAGCTTTGAAACAAGGCAGACGTGAGTTATCTACATTCTTGCAATCGCACTAGTCTGTAACAGCTAAGATGCTTCAAAATCTGAATGAAGCCCTCACCTCCTGGAGATGCTCAGCCATATTCTGCCCCCTCCCAATTCTCATCAGACCTTCTAGTGTCTGCGAGGGCAGGGAGAAGTGGGTTTATGTACAGACCATGACTTTGTTCTGGCTTCCTCTAGCAAGTCCTATGAAAAGCTAATACCTGTGCTCCACAGGACCTTTACTGTACTGTCTCTTCACAGGAGCAATTTCTTATCGGTATGATGTAAAAATGGCTGGGCACCTACCTGGACTTTTCTCAATCAGAAAAAAAAAGAGGGGAGGCAACCTGTGGTGGAGGAAATCATGATAGCAGTTGGTGGGGGGGATGTCTGAGGTCCTAATGTGTTAAAGTTATGTTTCTCGTGTCTGTCTTATCTTTTGCCATATCAAAGGTTTTAAGATGACATGGAAATACCATGTTTCATAAATAGAAGAAGGTGGATGCTTTTGTTTCTTAAGTGTTTAAATAGAGCAGAGCTTCTATAATAGTTTTTGATTAGTAGTCGCACTAATATATATGAGAACTTGGCCAAGACGGTCTCGGATTTGTAGCTTGGGAACTGGAAAAGCTTGGGCTGTCACATCACATGACACAAGTGCATGCTTGATTCCAGGTTTGTGAATGATGAGCTCTCATCTTGGGTTTCCAGCTGAAGCTCTCTGGGACTCAAGTTCAGCTTTGAAGCCAGTCTTGTTCTCAATGTGATGTAGCTCTGAGAAAGTCGGTCTGTGTTATCAGCCCCAGATTTTCAGACAGCAGGCCAACACCCTTCCAAACTGAAACCCAAATCAACGTAAAGAAAGGAGACACCTCTGCAAAGAAGAGTGGAAGACAAAATTCTTAGCAGCTCCACTGCTGTAGGCCTGATTATTAAGACGATCTGTGACTGCTGAGTCTCTGAAATGTCTGGGCTTCATGTGGCAATTTCCCAGCTGGTATAGAAGTCGGGCTGTCAACAGACTTGCTTTGATTAGAAGAAGAAAAAAACCCAGCAACAACAACAACAACAAAAAAAACCCAGGTGTCATTAGTGATATATTAGGATCCCAGCTTTATATTCAAATCTAGGGGCTGAGAGGTGAAGAAATTTTTTTTCCCCTCTAAGACACTAGTGTCTTAAGTCTGACGTGTTATCACCAAGCATCTGCGAGTTCTTTAGGTAGAGATAACAGGTGCAGCTTTACCTGGCATGGAGGTAAAATAAATGCATATGTTGATGGATTCGTAGCCAGGGAGTTTTTTAAAAGGAGCAGGTGCTACATGAAGTCAGAGAGCAACAGAAAGGAGGAGGCTTGGTTTCTGAAGAGAGCTCTGCTGGGCAGGAAGGAACTGTGAGCGTGGCAGTGGCTGGTAGCTGGTGCTCAAAGGAAGAGCGGAGAGAAGCTTTGCGTGGGGACAGGGGAGTAAGTGAGCCTGCTCAAGCTGAGCAGGAGACAGCAGGAGGAGGAAAGTTCACTGCYTGCTTAATTGCAGGGGGTGCCACAGTCCCACTGTGTACACAAAACCTTGTCAATAGCGCTGAGGCGCCAGCGTGTTAATTAATGATTTACTTACACTGACCCTTGACCCTGAGGCAAATAAAGGGGATTTGTTTTGTTTCTATTAACTCCTCGGCTTGCTGAGCAGAAGCCCTATCATCCCCAGYGTCACATGGCCGTACAGAAGCTACGTGTGTCCTTTATTGTGCGAGGGTCCAGGATGTAACTGGAGGGAACTGAACCCCCCACCAGCTTCTGCTCCATCTCCATGTCCCTTTTACTTTGAAGCTGTGGCTCCAGCAGTTTGGTTGGAATTGCTTCTGCTTTACAGCACCAGAAAAGAATGGGGATTGTACATATTTTTCCCCTGCTCCACCTATCTCCTTGCAGTCACATATCCTTACAGCATTTCACTGGTTTACTGTCCGTGACACCAGAGTCCAGCCCTTCTTGTCCACGCACCCCTGGTGGTCTTCTGAACCTCTTCTATTTACTGAATCCAGACTGTCCCAGTTCTGTCCAAAAAAGGAAGGTTGAATCCATATGTATGTATGCTGCCCTTGTCCTTCTTTCGAAATGGGTCCAGTGACCAAAAAGCAGGGCTGAGAAGAGTGTGAGGAGGATGGGCAATGGGAGGGGGTTGCCAAAGTTCCTCTCCAGACCCCTTCTAGAGGCAGAGGGCTCCTAGGTCCAAGCTCACTGGAAGAGAAGGAGAATGACAAAGACAAGGCACTCTCCAGAGAGGTCAGCATGGCAGCAGGGCCTCTTCTTCACCATATTTAGCCTAAAAGTTCCCAATGCATGGTGATGTGGCAGTGTGGATGGTGGTAATGGAAACATGTACAACAGAAGGTGCCTGAAGAGAGAGAGCTGGCTGTCATTTTCTAGCTGAGTCTTGCTTCATGAAGGTAGAAATCCCCATAGCCTTAGGGACGCCTGCTGTAATGCTCACAGTTTGACCAAATGGCTTTCTGCAGACCCTGGAGTCTGTCGTGTGGTTGATGTGAAACCCAGTTCTTGGCCAAACCACACCAATGTCTTCCTGTAAGACCCTGACCAAGTCTCGGCCTCAAGCCCAGAAATATTCAGGCATCTAACTCCCATGGAATAGAAAGTGAAGGTCTAAATAACCACTGGGAAAGCAAGAGGAGCTGTACTGACCTCTCCCTCCCCTGGGGTGGTAGGAGGATAAATGTGTTACAGAATGTAAAGCGCTTGATACTATGGAAATAGGAACTCTGTAAGTTACTTAGTTCACACACATGCAACTCCCAGAGGGCGTAACTAGGGTTATTCTGTTTTTTTAGTATTATTGCTTGAGGCATTACACCTGAAAATGCCAGATGTACTTAAATCAAGTGAGATGGTGTCACTGCATAGTAATAGTGTTTTATCAGGGGGACGGACTGGTCTGCTTTCTCTCATGAGCGTTCAGAAGAGTATGATGCAGAGTGGATTGGAAGGCAGATGGGTTCCTCTCTATTGGAGGATTACGTTTTTATTAAAGTAGCTGGTTGTTGCTTCAGTGGAGGGTCAGTGGCGGCTGCTATAATCAATAGAACCGTGCTTTTTATGTAAGATTTACTCTTGCTTGTCCCAGTTTTGCCGAGAATGTTCAGCTAGCAATCGATAACAAGCTGTGATGACAAAGTAGCTCGTTTCAATTGAATTTGGTATCATTAAAAATGTTAAAAAACCATTGTCTCTTCTACCTTTTTATAGACAAAAGCTTTCTGATGAGAAAATTTGGTGCTGCCCTAGCAACCCAGCAGGATGAGAGCAGTTGCTCGTCTCTCTCCTGCCAGTGCTTGTCTTGGGTTAGCATAGCTGAACTCAGCAGCTCTTAGCACTATGTTTAGGCCAGCCATCAGGCTGGATTCTGGGTGTGATTTCCCGTTACCTGGTACATCCCAGTGACTGATCTGTGATGCGGCCTCCCTGGATTGGTCAAATTTCCCTTCCAGGAGAAAATGGCATTTTGTTTTAAAATGAAAACTATTTCTAGGAGAAAAACAAACAACCCCCCCCTCCTCCCCCAAAACTCTCCTTGGTTTCAGAGGCCTCTCCCTCTTCCCACACAGACTTTGCAATTGAAACTTATTTTCTGTGGGGTTTAAAAGATGTGGGGAAAAATATGCCATGATTTGAAAAAGGAGTCTGGTGATGACGGAGGGGAGAGGATTCTTCATGGTCAGCTGAGATGTGATACCAGACAGGTCCCAAGGTGAGGTTAAGTGAGGTGGACTGTGCTTACTGCTAGAATTTGGCTCTTTTTGGCCCTTGCTGTTATGAATCTGGTTTGTAATTAGAAGTGTAGCATTATGATAACTTTGAGCTCTGGAAGGTAACTGCTGTCATATATCTGGTAATTTTCCATTTTCAGAGTCAGAATACACTAAGTAAATATCCCTCTGGTGCCTAAAATGGGTGATTATCTTCCATTCTGATTTGAAGCAACCTGGATGCAGGGACTAACTTGCTTCAACTTTTGGAGTTCAGCCAGCCCTTCTGATGCTGACTGGAGCACAATTGTGTTTACTAGGCTTGTCTCATGCATTTCAGCTTGTTTAATTTCCTAATAAGTTCCTTTCTTGGGCGAGCAAGTGAAATGACTTTTTGCTATTCCAGGAAGCAGCATCATCCCAGGCCCTTTGTGGCTCAGGTCAGAGTGACACAGCGTGGCAGGATCCCGACAGTAACTTGTTTCAGCATCAAAATAAGTGGCTTCAGAATTTAATTTAACTGGAATACGTTCAAAGTTTGACTTTCTCTCCAATCTGCAGAATTGTTTCTACATTTACAGCACCTGATATATACTGTGGAGACCAGTTCTCAGCAATTAGCTTCCAACTATCATTTACTTTCTTGCTTTGTCCCGTATCCTGCTTTAAAAACACTCTTGCCCCCGCTTTGTGTTTCCATCAGCAGAAATTGTCATCTTCACATCAGAATCAGACAGGAAAAGATGTTTGTGTATGCAGCAGTGGTTAGTGCCTTCTTCTGGATGAATCTATTGCACTAGGCATGTTCTCAGAGCAGGTGGTGCTGCCTCCTCTGCGATCTTCCTAGTGAAAGGCTGTAAAARCAGAAAAAGGTGAAGAGAATGGGATAAAATAGCATTTGTATTATCAGCTGTTACTCGAGAGATGCAGAAGCAGAAAGAGAGCTTCTGCTGGAGAAAGCCCACARCCTTAAGGTGCAAACCACTGTTTCCTGAACTCGATATGGGAAAAGTGCGTTCTTAAGATGGGCTTAAAGGTGCATGGAGCTGGAGTCTGACAAACGAGCCAGGAGACCTGGTACTGTTTGTGGAAAAGGGGGGAAGGAAGAATGAAGTGACTGTAGGCCAAGCTAACAGACGGACTTTGCGCCGGTTGCTAGGCAAAGGGAACTTGTGCCTGAGCCAGCAATCCAAAGCCTCTCCTGAGAAGCGTGAGGGCTGGAGATGAAGGTTGCTACTATTCCAGTGTCAAGGAGTGATGCTTGCTTTTGTTAGGAGCATGGTCCTGCTTTATTTGTTTCCCCTCCAGCTGCTGGGCGTTGGTAGCAAGGTTAACTCCACCATGCGTGGAAAGAATTCCTTGCTGTGCTGTACTTCAGATCTTTTGTTTTCTTCTGTTATAATTTCATAACCTCAGCAACAAACTTCTCCCCCTCCTCCCTCTTTCCCCCCGCCTCACTCCTCCTCCCCTTACTCCAGTGGTTTATGAGTTTTGTGCTCTGTGGCCTATTAAGGTTCAGTTCCCAGCCAGTAAAAATGAGGAATTGGTTCCTGCCATTCCACGCAAGGAGTTTTAATGCACTCGGTCGCCTGGAAGCCTAAATGCAATAGTTTTGTATCGGTGATAGTTGTGTAACATAAAGCCTTAATAAAGGTTTATAAGGGAAGGGATATGAAATGGAGCGGATGGAGTTCAGCTTGGTGTGCAGCTCTGATGGGGAGTTAAACAAGGGAGGTGTGCTCGCAGAGGACACCAGAGAGCTGCGTTGCATTGTAGCACCCACTGCTCTAACACCTCTCTCCAGGCCTTAGCTCCTTGTCCACGCAAGATAAAACTCCCCTTCTTTTCAACCCTGCACAAGGGAACTGCCAAATTTTGGCCCTCAGGGTGACACCTGGTATGTTAATAAGATAGGTTTTAACTGGGTTTGCACTGAGAGGGGATCCCTGTGTCTCATCGTGAAGCTAGAAACCAGTCCTCTACAGTTCGTATTCTCCAGAGTACTCGTGGGGGGTCACAGCACTTCCATCCCCAAACCTGCACACCCAGAGAACGTTTCCACACTTCGGGTCAGCACTGGCTCTCCTGAGCAGCTTACGAAGGACTGCTTTGGGCCAAAAAGTTGGCTTCTGCTCCCGGTTCAGCTGCTTGACCTACTGCGCGTGATCCTGGGAAAGGCACTTGCCATCATCTTCCTTTGCTGTCTTACCTCTTTGGTTTGAAAGCTCTTTAAGATGATGTCTGCCTCTATGCAGTGCCTAGCACAACTTTTCTTTTTAATAATTTCTATTTAATAATGTCACAGGATTCAAATGAGTACAGAACTAGATTTGTACTGATCCCCTGCCCTTTCTTTTGTTTCAGGAGTAGTGGCACATACAGTTGTAACTGCCCTGCCTCTATAAACTGGTCCCATGCAACCTTTTTATGAGCTCTTCCATCAAAAGTCTTGAGAGCAGCTGCATGGGAGTGCACATAATGGGCGGGGGAACGACACCTTTACCTTCCTTATGGCATATAAAGAATGCCTGATTTTTTTTGTAGTTTTATTCTCAGCAAAAAAGCATCAAATCTTTTCTTTTGGTTTTATTGAAATGCCTCATAAACATGAGCATTTTAAAGGGTAGCTTCTGATACAGATATGTGGAGGTTTTCTTCCAGGTCTTTTAAACAAATGGAAACAAATGAATAAGAGTGTCTTTCCTTCTCAGTTACTCAGACTTCTCTACTATCTCCAGTCTGTTTCTTAATATTGCAAGAAAAGTGCAGGAAGAGTTTAACCAACAAAATGAACTGTCCTATGTGGTTAGAAACAGTGCTTCTGCAAGGTGTGAATTCTCCGTAATTGTATTAAAGGATATTAACCATAAAACCTAAAAATGAGGGATGAATATTGTGATTATCTTTTCTTTGATGATCATGTTAATAGACGGGATGAAGAGGAAGGCAAATAAGAGACCTTCTAGAGGTCCTCAGGAGTTACTGCAGAGGACAGAAAGTAGAGAGGTAAAACAGTGAAAATAAATATGGACAATAACTGTTCTCCTGAACAGGTTCAGTCTTCTACTGTGCTACAAATGCAACAAAATAATAGCAAGTGATAATTAAATATTCATTGTTTCAGTAACTGCAGAGTTTTGGCCTGTGCCTTAACATCTCACTGCCTGTCCTTGGGGTGCTCTGATAAGAGGACTAAGTAGTCTTAAAGATATAGTCTGGTCTAATGATCATATCCACGAAAAAAATCTGTGTTTTTGTGGATGTTAATAGTCTACTTCATGCGCTATCCACCTGCATCCAGCACAGGACTCACTGTATCCAGTTTTAGCTCATCCAGTTCCTTCTCCAGGGCTGTTTTAAATTATGCTAAATGTCTTAGTGGTTCTCAGTATTAAGGCCAATGCTCAGAAAAGCTCCAACCGTTCACTGACCCATTTTCTCTTGTGGATGTATTTCTTTGGCTTACCATAAATGATGTCTCTGGGGACACTACTCCATAGACTGGGAGGTATTTCAGTAGAAAGGATGATGACCTTAAACATGCTGTCCAAGCTCACTTCCACTACTTCAACCAGCTTCCTGTTCAACCTTGGGTAAATCATTTAAGGTTGCATTCAGGAGAGTATTTTAGATGCGTAGCTCATATTGAAATCAATATGGATCAATTGTAGATATGAGCCCTAGTTCTCCCTTTCCTTCATTTCTCCATTTCCATGYATGTAAAATGGTGAGAGTAGCAACCTCTATGTTACAAAGCAAGAGGATAAAATACATTACATACTGAAAGGAGCTCAAATGCCATGGTGTTGGGAAGACACATAAGTACCAAGCTGCAAATGATTCAGACTCAAATGCCAGCAGGAAGAACAACTTCAGCATTGGAAGTAAGTCATCAGGGTATCTGCAAAGGAAAAAAAAAAAGTGCTTGAAAGAATCCCCTGAACAAATTAAATCTTGAGGCCTAAAGACAAAGGGGGAGAGAATTAATTTTTCTACAGATATGAAATGTTCTGAATCAGATAAGTCTTGTCATTAGAAAAGGCACTAAGCAGCAAACGTCTGGATAATACTGCCAGCTCCAAGCTTCTCTTGGAACCTCTAAATACATTAAATCCATAAAACTAAATGAAAGCAGCTGCAGTTTTATAGAAATAAAAGGCTCTCATATTAAAAAGCTGAGAGCTTATGAAATGAAAGAAAAAAATAATAATAAAATTAAAGAGTGGGGGAGGAGAGAGAGGACTGGAAGTTAGAAACATAGGTTCCTAGGAAAGGATGATGCAAAAAGCTCTTAGTTAATATGAGAAGCCTTCTGAGCCAAAACACACATTCAGTGCTTAGTAAAACTGAATGATGATAACTTCTTATCAAAATATTTTTGTTTTAGAGATGTTTGATTATAAAACTGTCATCTTATTATAATAACATGTTATTGAGCATTGCCCCCTCTGAAATTTTAGGGGAGGCACAGAGAGATATCCATTTTCTCATTTTTGTTTCGGTTTTCTGAAGCAAAGCATTTTGACTCTCCACCTTTAAATCCTCCTCCCTCTGTCTGTAGTTATAAAAATTAGAACAAAACATTTTCCCTTTTAGTAAAATACATCAATATATAGAAATATTCAGATGATCTATGAGAATTTTTACTCTTTTTGTGGGAAATGGAAATAAGGTTTCTGTCCAGCAATAATTCCTGGTGTCTTATGTATCCTTGAGGTTCTGAGAAGAGAGCAAAACTGGAGGTGGGGGAATAGTGCGTACAAAAATAACTTTCATTTGTATGCAAATTTGCTTTCATTAGGATTTTCAGTTCTTCATTCTTAGRTGTATTACAATAGTGTTTGGAGGCCTGCTGTACAAACACACGAATTCTGCATTGCTATGATCCTTTTGTGCAAGAACGAAGTATGACTGTTGAGCCACATCTGCACGATTTAAGCAGAACTGCCACTGAAAGACTTGCTTGTAAGTGCCTCAGCTTTCTTGGAGCTTTCTTAGACCTTGAGGAGATTCATCTTCCCCAGCTGTAGATGCCTGTAAGTCAACTGTCCAAGCCTGAGCAGGCTGTCCTGGGCTCCCTTTATAGTCAGTGGAAGGCAACCGGCACCTTCAGGGACACCTTCCCCAGGCTGTGGCTGTTGGTCTCTGTTGACTGTATGAGAAGTCCAGGTTGACTAACTCGAGCTTAAAGTCACCTTGTCTTTAGATATCAAAGTTTAGACCACTGAGTCCTCTCTTTGCTGCTTAAATGCGTTGAAACCCCTCTCTCCAGCTTGCAATGCTTACCACTGATGTAGCACTCCATGTTGCTGCTTTTTTCCAACTGTTCAGGAAAATGTGTGTGAGAGCCAGAGAAATTAAAGCAGTTTTGATGTGTGGATCTTTAGATATATGGTTTTTTAATCCTGTTTGAGTTGTTTATTGGTTTAAAAGACCATGGAAAAGGGAGGAGGAGAAGAAAAGAAAAAAAAATCTGCTTCACATCTTATTCAGAGAAATAATTACTTTTGAGAAGAGTTTGAATGGAAAACAAAGAACTATTTGATTCTGACAAAGGAAAAGGGAGGAGTTCTGCTTTACCACTTCATTTTGAGGTTTCTTCTCCAAGGGATTTTGTCCTTTCTGTTTCAGCTTTTCTCAGCAAACAACTGCTGAATAAACAGTCCAAATGCTTTCTTCTTGTTTTCCTAAATGGCATCTATTACTGTCTTTTTTTTATTTTTACCTTTTCTAATGCTATTCCACCAAAAGGCAGAACTTATCCAGAAGGGCTGCGAGACATCAATGAATGCATTTCATGTGCCAGACATAATGGCATTAATGATGCCTTGTAGAAAATGATAACAATAAGCTTTGAGATCCTAGACTGGATACCTAGCTGCTAGTTCTCAGTAAAACAAAGTATTTTACGTGCCAGCACCCTTCATATTCCTGCGTCTGGTTGTCGCTGCCTTGTTCCGACATGTCAGACCTGTGGAGTCATACGGTTTCCCAGCCCTTTTGCCTCGCCAGGAAGACCGAAAGGCCGGGGAAAGTTGTGCGATTATTTTATTTTTCCTCAGCACCTCTCACGTGGTACGCGAAACTCCGAGAGGGCAGCCRTTCCCAGCCAGGAAGGCAAAGCTTGTCAGATGTTACCATGACAACCTGAGTGTAATTAAGGCCTGCTTCAGCTGCTAACAGCTGTGTGCATTTTATCTGCCTTGAAGATTTTATATATACACACACATACACACGTATATAAATATATATTTATACGCAAGCGTGCGGTGTGGATATCTGCATCTGTCTAGCCATACATAAATCCACACCTAAATTGCTGCCCCTATGTACACCCATATTAATTGGGCTGGATAAGGCAATTTGCAAAGCCCTCGCTGTTCTGAAGCTGTGCTGAAGCCCTGAAGTCCCTGTGTCACCTCTCCTTTCACGACTACCCCTTCTAATGAAGTGCGAAAAAATGGCCGTAGCCAGAAAAGGAGCTCTTGCTCCGGGGTTAGTTTCCAGCATCTTTTTGAGTTGCTCTTAGCGACTGTAATTTTCCTTCCTATTAAGGAGGAAATAGAAGCTGTTCCCTAGCATTAAATGTCTCTAGCAAATGCGTCAAGTTCTGAAATAAGTCACTTAACCTTTAGGTAACTCTTCCCATATTTTGGCACTGTCGCCTGCCTGCACGCAGCCGTCCTCGTGCCTGCGTGGCTCCCAGGCGTGGAAGGGTAACGGTGCGCTGCGGCTGGTCTCGTCACGGTGCCCCTTGGGGCGTCGTTGCTGCAGACTCAGCGTGGGCCCTCTGCGTCGGGGCAAAGTCAACGCTGATGTTCCTGGGATAAAAACAGGTTCCTCAGCGCAGAGACACTCAAATTACTGCAGGTAGCTGGCCCACCGGAGGGAGAAACAGAGCTGCGTAGATGCTCAGACCACTCAAATATAGGTGCCAGCTTACGGGGCTGATGTCCCTCAGTAGTCAGTGGAAAGACAGGATCCTTTGTAGAGCTATTCTAAGTGCATGTGTTCACTGTCTGCTTGGTATCACCCTTTGGAGATGCCCCTTTCTCCTCTCTGCCTAGGCAAGAAGTTCCYCTGGCTAAAGCTGGGGATCTGTGTCTGGGTTGTGTGAAGACCTTTCACTGTGGCCACGTGGGTTGCACAGTTATTACTTAATAAACAGTGCCTTCTTTTTGTTTTACTGATTGGGCTGAGAGTAAACATGTTCACTGCAAGTTTGATTCTGGGAGAATGTGGGATTTTTTTTTTTGAGATACCTCATGTAACCTGTCTGGGGGCTGTGAATATACTGTACTCCCACACAGATTTAGCCATGCATCGTTTCTAGCAAAGCAGGTTAACTCTTCAGGGAGCCTACAGTAATACAGCGAAGCATGGAAAGCATCATCGTTAATATTGTTCTTATCTGATATTTGTATAAATTGTCACAGATGACTAGTTCTGGTGGGAACCAATGCTCAAGGGCTTAAGCCTCCCATCTGTGGGGGAAAAAGGAAAGATGAGGAGGAAGGTGGAAAACTGCTCTTGGGAAAGATGACTCACAAAGCAAATGCAGTGTAATGAAGGTAACGGTTATTCAAAAGATACTAAGCTGTGGATGTATCTTCTCCTGCTTAGATTTTTTTTAATGGTCTCTAGGTTTGCGCCTGTCATAAACTGTTCACACATGGATGTCCAGAGAGTGTTTAGTTGGCCTTTGGATATTTTTATTTGAAATTATCATGATCTGTGCTGGTGAATACAGGTGTGTTCTATTCCTTCCCTTTGTATGTTTGAAATTATAGGTGCCAGGGACCCTGTGGACTTACTGTGTTTGGAGGGAATCTCACTGTGATCTGCATTCTGGGAAAGCAAAATTCCCCTGCGTGAGTAGGGTTAGGTGTCTCAGTGCTTTTGCTTGGGGGACAGTGGAGGTGGATGTTGCAGGCTGAGAAACCAGCACTAGGTGCTTAGGTCGAGAAGGTCCAGCATCCAAGGCTTGGCTCTCGGAGGCTGGGTAACTCTGCAGCTCTGCTGCTGACTGCCTGGCTGCTCAAAGGCAATCACCTGATGTCGCTTTGCCTGAAATTCATTATTTCATTCCTGCGCTCTTTGCTGGCTGCCTCGGTCCTAGAGCTGCTGTTCCCAGTGTGAGCAACACAATCCCGTTCTTTCTATAGCAATATATTTTGAGGTAAACATAAGACTGCATAGAATAAGTTAGGGACTTTGATTAAAAGACGCTTCATAAGCCACCAAGAATGTAGTGTGTATGTGTGTCTACGTGCGCATACAGCCACAGGCATATGTAACCTGATATGTGTTGAAGCTTGTATAAGGTAGTGCGTGCATCCTGGGTGCAGATATCGTAGTCATTGTCACACTGAACACTGATAGGAATCTAGTTAAAGCTGCAAGGTAAATTTGGGAATGGTGTACCGAGAGTCAGACTGAATTCAGAGAAAATAAAACCACCCAAATGCCGTACTGTATGTTAGCAGTGGTCTGAAGGATTCCTCGGAGAACAATATGTTCAGCACTTGGTGATATTTATGTGAAGGAAGTGCTGTTCAGGGAGAGGGGTGAGATGGAGGTTTTGCAAAAATGGAATTTCCTGGAGCTATTAAAAAAAAAACCCAAAAAACAGGATGGTGGGAAGATTGGGRTGATAGGGAATAGGAAATATTTGTGGAAGGTGAAGCTTGCTGGTAGAGGGACCTATTTTGTTTGTGTTTTAAGGAGCTCCATGAATGGTCAAAACACTCCCCCCACCCCAAACTCAKTATGAAAATTGTGTTATGTTTTGTCAAAGTAGTTCCAAACACATGTTTATCTGTATTTAGAAGAGGAAAAAAAAAAACAAACAACTGCTAAACTAAAGGACCAAGAATATTTTCAGGGCTTATGCATAGTAGCCTAGATTCCTGATTTCAAATGTCATATACTTTATCAAATAGTTAAACCATCTCTGAATGAAAGTGGGAGAAATAATAAGCTGGTAATTAGAATGATTTGATATTGGGATCAGCTTCCTATATAGCTGTGATGGCTGGAGACATTTACTTGGGACTGTGATATATCCAGCTATATCCAAGTTTATTTTGTCTTGATATATATACTTGATGCACTTAAATCCCTCACTGATGTTTTTATAGCTGGGCAGCCATTTTGTGATCTGTAAAGTGAATATCCTCGCAGGAAAACGCCAGCCCCACTGCGCTTTCTGTGCAGTGCCTGGTACTGCACTGCCATTCTCCAGCCCTGCAATAGATGCCACCATCAGGGAGGTTGTTTCAGGGCAGCTGGTGGGAGGAAGCAGCAGAAGGTGAGGATGGGATGTGCGTGAGGTCAAATATTTACAGAACRAGGTAATGTTTTTCAAGCTTAACTTCTGGCTAGCAATCAAAAAGAAAAGAAACCCAGTCCTTCAGAAACTGGGGTTGCGCTCTGAGTAAGGAGGATTCTGTAAGAAAACGAAAAACAAGTTTATCAGACGGTCAAAGGATCTACCGGAGACTGGAAGATTTAGCAGTTTAAAAGTGCTATTGGACTGTGAATAGACCCCAAACCCTATCTACCAGTCAAATGGACTCCAGTCCTTTTTAACACAAGATTTGCTTAATTACAAAAGCATATTATCATTTATCATCCCACTCTAATCCCTAACCATACTTCTCCTTAGCCTCTCTTATCCAGTAACTTTACTTAGCCTATCTTAACTGATATAAATCTACATCTGCATGTCAAACATATTCATGAACGACTGTCAAAAAAAAAAAAATCTTCGAAGTGCAGGCTGAAGCTAGTACCCCTGCTTCTGTGCTTTTAATGCTTAGCCTTACTTCTGCTGCTGCAGTTACAGCTCACCAAAGGTGCCTGCGTCCCACAGTAAGGGACGATCTCCCTGCCAGTCTTGTACGCCAGCCCGTAAATCTCTTCTTTTCAGTGTGTAGGTGTTTGGTGTCACGGTGCTTTACGCATCTCCTCAGTTGCTGCTGAAGCTGCCTGAGGTCTGCTGCGATGGATCAGGGTTTTGATGTTGGTTTGCCTGTCTGTACACTTCGCTAATTAGAATAACAAAACTGGTAGCAAATCTTCAGGCATCAGCCATGCATTGCATCAATTAAAAACATCAAAAACAAAGTCTCTCCTGGTTCCTCTCCTTTCCACTTGATCTCTTACTCCATGGGATGGTGTAACTGTTTCCCTAAGTCCTTCTCCTAATTACCACGTTCCTTCTTTTCTCCGTGAGCTTCCTTCCAGTCCCAATTCTCTGCCGACATTTTATTTGCTTGCCCTTTCTTTTGCTGCTAGGGGACACCACTACTCTAACAGGGGAAAACAAGCATTTGCTGAGCTTACTAGACTGAGAGAAATGCAAGGGTAAGATTTTTAACTAAATTTGCCTTCCTGTCGAATTCAATTCTGATTTTTATTTTCTTTAAAGAAGCAATTTTTTAATAGTATTTTTTCCCGAGGGTGGGTATTGTTATTTTAGTTCACATGGTGTAATTGAGACATGAGTTTGGTAAGTTATGCAGCTTGTACGTTCTTTTGGATAAAACCCAAGCCTCTAAAAAAGCAGTCTTGTGTCTTAGGTTATTGACAAAACATCATTATGTGAAATTTGGACCAAAACCAAACTGTGAATTCAAATTTTGACAGAGTTTAGGTTCAGTTTTGAACTGTGTGCATCTAAACTTAAGTCTCAAATTTAACTGATGCAGAAATACAAAACACTTGGAGCAAGACAAACACTGCCCTAAATTTCTTCTTGGGCAGTTTAGTATGTACAAAAGAGAAAGCGGAGGGAGATATCTCACTTTAAAGATAATTCTGCGTGCAGAGTCTGGAAAAATGAGATCATGATATAAAGAAGCTACTTCCATACTGATGTCATTTCTTTCTGCCCTTCTAATGTAACTGTTTAGATTAATGCAAAAATAGAAAGTGTGCTGAATATTTCAGATGAGCCATAGTACACATTGCTGCTATTCTGAGTCTTGTCACCTCATCTTGGCCAGCTCAAGTTACATTGTGCCATACAGCGGGAAAGTAGCTTCAGTGGGCCTTCAACCCCCAACACACAAGCATGAACATACCCCCCCACCCCCCGAATATCTGGTGACCCCAAACACCATCCAAAATTCAGACGGTGTCAATTTTGCCTTTTTTTCTCCCCATTTAGTCTCTTTGGGGGTTTCGTTATGTGTATAAGTTTATGCTTTTGCCAACACAAACTGGGATGGAAGATCTCATGATAGAGGCCTTAGTCTCCCTGTTGTCAGCTGCTTTTTGCTGACTCGGACAGTTCAGAGAAGCATCTCAAACACCAGGCTGTTTCTGAACCTGAACTCTCAGCCTTTTGTGCCTTGCTCTTCAGTCTCCTTGCTCTGCTTTCGCAATGTTTGTTTGCTTGGCATCATCTTAAAACCTACCTTTAGTGGGTTTTCTTTTTAAATCTCCCTGTCTAAGGGTGCTGATGCACTTCTTTCCCCTTCCTCCTTCCCTGTCTTCATCTGTGAACACTTGGGGCTGCTGTTGGGGGAGTGACTTGTACCAGGGCAAACTGCATTAAATTCTAGTCACTTTGTACACCTACAGAGCTGCCTTCCTGCTGTTCAGCATATGTTATGCGTCCCTCTCCGTGCCTGGTCCACCCGCCTTGGCAATTTAATTCAAGTTGCACAGCGTCATGCTTAGAATCTCCAGTTTAGTCTCAAGTGTCAGCCAAGATGGCTGCTGTCATATTCGCTTGAACCCATCCCATGTAGATGAGCTCTTCATGCAGCAAGAGAAGGGAGTTGGTGGGTCAAAACCAGCACAGGTCAGGAGACGTAGCATTTCCTGTTTCTAATTGAACTATCCTGATGTTTTGGGCTGAACTTCACATGCCACAGAGGACTGACTGCAGTCTACACTTTCTTGCTAAGTCTCTCTCTTTTTAATGTCTTCTCTTTGGAAGAGTTGTGGGGTCTTGGCGTATTGAAGCATGGAGCTTGCAGTCTGTCCAAAAGTAGAGATCTAATTCTGAAAATTTTGAAAAACGCATTACTTAAAATATCCAGAAGCAAAGCAAAAGCCTCAGAAGACTGCAGGCCCCATAAACAAAGCAAAAGGCATCAAGAAGCAGAGGAGACGGCAAGATGCGAGCAGTGTTAGTGCGTCAGATGTGTGTCAGGATGTCTTTTCTCACGCTCCCTTCACTTAAGCCAGCCCAAACTTATGTTGTAAAAAAGGGGGGGGGGCAGACGATGAAGGTGGGTGGGAGCAGGGGAAAAAAAGAAAAAGAAAAATCAATTGAAGCTGAGTGAGATTTTGTTTGCCAAGTTTCCAGCTGCTGCTCAGAGTGAATTTTTATGGCTAAGTTATAAGCCTTTGAAAATAGGAGTTTCTAATGGAAATGCTGACAGACCCTTTATATGGTGACATTAACACTGGCCGCTCTGCGATTGTCCTTGTCTGCTTTTATTTATTTATTTTCCCCTCTTTGTCCTTAAGGTCCTACCACACTTCTTGTGACCCTGGAGAGGAAGTGAAGGGAATGAGGTCAGCATCCTTTAGAAACAGGAATTCTTTTTAAGCCGATGAAGCAGGTTGGGGAAGGGTGGTTTGATTGTGGTAGGGACAGAGCTGCTGAATATGAATGCTTCCCCCAAAGCCTGCTGTGAGTCAAAGCAGTGTTCAACCTCTCAATACATCTTGCCTTACCTTTCTTCTCCTTTTTTTTCCCACCCCCAGTAGCTAATTGTCTTATGAATTGTATCTCCCCCCTTGCAGCCAATTAATGAGGTAATTTTTTAAGGTAACAAAAAAAGTTAGCTTGAGAGGAGTTAAAAAATGTAAATTGTATGTTGAGTTTTCTTTTCAGTATTGTGTGTGTGTGTGTGTGTGTGTTGCAAATGCTCACATCTTTTTTTTTCAGCTGAAATGAAAGTGGTCTTGTAGGGAAAAAGAAAGCCTGTCCTTCCTTCTTATTGGGAGACTTGAATATATTCCTGAAAACTACAGGTTTCAAATATATTTGGGATTTTTAAATACCCCTGTGTCTGAATGGCCTTAAAATGAGAGTCTCCTGGAACAGTTATGTGATTTTTTCAAACTATGCTACTGAAGGAGGCACTCACCTCTRGGTTGCTGAAATTGGAGCGTTCAGGCTTCTGGTCCCTCTTCACTGCCCTAAACTCTTCCTTTTCATGTGCCAGACTGGGACATGAAGACCCCAGTGACTTGCAGGAAGCGCGGGGAGCTCAGTGTGGAGCCAGCAAAGGGGGTTACCAGCACTGGGGGCACCTGGGCACTCTGCAAAAGGTGTGAAAGTCCCCTGTGATAAAGGGAGGAGCGAGCGTGCAGGGAGGGAAATGAGAGTCAGTCTCGGCCCTCTCATTACCCTTTTCCGTCTGTTTGATTTGCTAGACGAAGAGAAGTTTCTGCATCACCTGAGATTTAGCCTGGCCTTATCATTCTCCAGGAAGCTGGGCTCTCAAAAGCTCTTTAATTAGGAAAAAAAACAAAAACATTCCTATCCTTATCTTTAAAATCCTGATTTTGTTTCTTTGGGTGTTGCTGATTGCACCTCTCTCCATCAGCAGGGTGTTGTATACATCTGTGCATTAGCGCATATGAGGAAATGGGCTGTCACAGTTGTTAGGAGACAAACTCAGATCTTATGAGATTTGTTTACACACAAAGGCACTTCCTTGCTGAGGTGGATGAGACATAGGCTGTTCCCAGAGAGAGAAAAACAAAAGTGGGTGGAAAAAGGACAAATGTGTATAGTATTTGTAAGCATCCTTACTGACAAAGGTTTTGGTGGCTTCCCCCAAGAGAGAGAGCATATCTACCTCTGGAGGGAAGGGAGGTGACATGTTTGGTGAGATGCACCTTCAAAGTCCATATGAATTTAAACTTCAGAGTTCGTGTCCTGACTGGAGCTATATGTACCTGCAGAGCACTCGGCCGTCACTGGATTTAATAGATCTCAGTCATGCCTCCCTGCTCTTCCCAGAAGGTGGAAGTCAAATACATGCCGCATGCTTCAGTGCTCCTCAAACACAAGTTTAGCATCTTAACTTTATTTCTTGGTTTCCATTTTGATGGTACACACAGGGTTTGATGTTTTCATTGTTATACACAGTAGCTTAATTTTTTTCCTTGCAGCCTCTGGGCTGTTGCACCACTGTTCCAAGATCCCTCCTAGGAGCAGCAGGGCAGAGATGTTCTTTATTATTTGCTTGCATTTACTTCCCCCCCCCCTCCACCTTCCCCACAGTTTCTTTTGCCTCTTTGGTTCTAATTAGTCTTGCTTTTCCAATTAGCATCCTGTCTGCAGTAGTGAGGCCAAAGGAGGGAACCAGAAAACCATGGCAAGAACCCCCTTTTTTGAAAGAGACTCATGGCTGAGACTTGGAGACTGATTTTCCCCAAGGTGGCACTGCGTTGACTGATTCTTAATAAAAGGAGAATTTGGGGCCCAGCGGCACTGTGGGTTTGTAACAGGCATTGTTCCTTGAAAATATTAAGCTCTGTAGGAAGTACGTTCCCCCTTGGCCTCTCCTAGTCTCAGGTAGTGATATGGAAGCTATCATCACATTTGGACCCCTCGCAACCTGTCCCTGGGTGGTAATGCTTTATGAATAGCACTGAGCAAGCGAAAAGAAAGAGAGGGGGGRAAAAATAAAGCAAAACCTTTTGGCTTGTCCCCAAGCATAATCATCTTGGCTTTTTCAATAAACTAAAAAATAATAATTCGTGGCTGAACAAAGTCTTAATTGGAATTCAAAAAATTCATTCATTTTTTTCAGAGACGCTTGCTAAAAGCACAGAGTATGTCAGACTGCTGTTCAGTGCATCRTATGTGATCCTTTTACTCTCTCTAACCTGGCACTTTGGATGAAGGAAAACAGGGTTCAAGTCTCTACTGGAGATGAAATAATGGTATAAATTATGGTCTCCTGGCTCTCTGGTCCTGTGAACATTCATTTCATGCAAAATGGGGCAGCTTTTTAGGGAGCCTGTGAAAACATTCAGAATACCTCTAACCAGTAATGGATGTTATGGCAAACTGGGGTACTGGGAGGATAAGAGACCCTCATTCTTATGGTCTCTATGGCAGAATGATGAGTTGGACTTCTGCTTCCTAGCTTTCAAACAGGCACCATCATTGGTCCCAAACTCTTCCATTTTGGCATTGAGTAAATTCAGGAACATTCCCCATTCTGTGGTGCCCTGCCTGAGTCAGTGCCTCCCTGGTTGTCCCTCCTTTGCATGTCCCCAGGAACCGGTGGAGCCCAGGCGTTGTCACAGTGTGGCCCCATGCTCCCCTTGCCCAGCCGGTTGCCCGAGCCACCGGCTTCTGCTGCCCCAATGTAACTAGCCACAGCGGGTAACAACCAAGGGAAGGCGGGACTGGATCAGGCTCGTTCCCTGGAGTGCGGATAGGGAAAAGCAGTGCTAGTGACTTCCAGCAAGTGATCATTTGCCCAGCTTTCCTTTCCCTATCCTCCCTGCTCGCTCTGTTTGTAACAGTGCAGCTTTCTTATAGCTCAGGAAAAGAAAGAGCTGGAGGCAGATCTGCAGTCACAAAATGCTTGATCCGTGTGGAATATAGCAAGAATCAAAGCTGCTGGGGGTTGTTTTTCAGAAAAGAACTGCAGGCAGAAGTTACATATGCGTTTGTTTGTATTCAGGCTGGGTATGTTTGCATTTGTGTGTACATTGCTACTTCCCTAGATCAATACCGTCTTGAAAGGGTCCCCCCTTCTAGAGAATTTTGTTTGGCCTGATATGGCTAATACCTGCTTATTGGCACAATCGAAGTGATGAAAAATGGCTTTGATCAGGATAAAGAATCTAGCCCAATAAGGACAAATTAACATTGCACAGAATATTCTCCCCTGATGTTCCTGGACAGACTAAGCTATCAGAGCTTTAAATTTCTCTTTCTCTTTCCCTGTCTCTGCTCGTTTTGCTTGCTGCGATCATGCGCCCTTAATTCCGTTCAGATTTCTTTCCTCTGAGAAGATGAGACATTAAATAGCATTGTTAGTGATACAAAAAAAATGTAGCCAATAGGTAAAGTACCTGGAGATTTAACACTTTACTGAAGAAATTAATAATGACAACAATACAAATCTCATTGCTTTGCCCAACCCACTTAAAATTAACAAGTCTTTACCCCTCTAGAGATAAAATTCTTATTTTGATCTACCAGGAATACACTTTTGTTGCTTTTGCAATATCATTTTAAATGCAAAAAAAAAAAAAAAAAAAGAGGAGGGACAACCCCCACCCCTATTTAATGTAATGGGTTTGAATCTAGATCTTTGATCACATCATTCTCTGCTGGGATTTTTTTTTTCCATTGTTATGTCTAACAGTTTATTTTTCCCTCTTCCCGTTAGGATGGCACAGCTTTCGTCATACTTCCAGCACAGCTCTGCATTAGCCCTTGGATTCAGCTCTGGAAGGGTTATTATTAATAGCAATGTTTCTCAGTAAACTTGCCTCCCAAGGTTGCTCTAGCCAAGATTATTTAGAAAACTCCACTGGGATACTTGTAAGGGACACCTTGGGTCTAATGTACTAGTGTTTAATGGACAAATCTATTTAGGTCCCTGTGTTAATATAAAACTGTTTTGTTAGTTGTGAAGCAGGCACAAAGCACTACTAATAACAGCTGCGAAACAGAACTAATTTGGGCATCAGTGGCCACCTGAAGACTGGAAATTCAGGGCACTCTTAAAGCTGTTCTGTTCTTGATGAGTAAAATTGGATTGATGTGTATTTCATTATTAAAACAGAAATGCTAGCTTCCTATGGAATTTATTTTTCATTTCCTTGAAAGCAAAAATGCCTTTTGCTTGAAAGAAGAGCACAATTTGACTGGTAGGGAGAAGTATGCTCCTTCTTTTTCCGTGACTTGAGTAGGCTGATCCCAGGCTGGTCTTGTAATTCAAAAAGATTTGGAGCCTGTACTAATGTGCTAATATCAATATTGGTGCTATTAATTTTGTGTTTCGCTCTGCCTTGTCCTGCTGTGTCCTGGTCATAGGGCTGCACAGACTCTGCTCCTACTTTATGGGGAGAAGTGGGTCAGATACTCTCCCCAGCTACTGGTACTCCTCATTTTCCTTAGCAAAGTGCAGCAGTGGGCAGAGCTGCAATAGAAATAGGGGGTTAATGGGGATTACTGAGTTTCAGGAGGCATATTGTAGTTTCAGTGCTGCAGTTTTGAATGTGGGATGAAATCTGCTAGGAGTGCAGCTAGCTTCGGTCCAGCTTATCTTTGGTGTGCTAGAGAGGGAAGAGGTTAATGAGAGCAGGGAAGAAGAAAAGGAGAAACCCAGGCCCATGACCTAGCTACCTCTCCCCTTTCCCCAAGCCCCTGCTTCCGTTTCAGTCTATCCAGGTCTCTTTAAAATCACCTCTCCTACAACACTTCCCAAAGATTGTCTTTTTTTCTGTTTTTCTTCCCACACTGAATGGTGTCACAGTTCCAGATTTCCTATTTGCAAGATTAACGCTTCAGATTCTGTAGGTTCTGGCTCAGGATTTGCCCAGGAGTTGTCTTGTGTTCTCTGGGGAAGGGAAGGAATGACCCTGTTTGGAGAGCAAGATAGCGAAACGTTTTTTCTAAAGGGGCTTTATTCTAAAAACTTTTTCACAGAAACTTTGTAGGAGGGAATTGGGCAAACTTAAATTATTTTTCTTTCTCTAATACTTATTTCATACTTGTCCAAGTAAGAGAAGGATCAGTGTTTTCCCCTGCGACAATGGGGTGGAGGAATGTTTCTGGGTAACTAGGAGTCAGAGACAGTTAGGATGCTGACGGTATGGGTGTTGGATAGAAAGAATACAAGAAGAAACAACAAAAGGAGAAAATTATCAGTTGACCAGTGTTTCTCCTGTTTCTGCACTGCTGTGCTTTTAAATGGTGCATTGCTTTGTTTTTTTTTTCTTTTTGGGGTGGGTAATATCTGTTGGTTGCATTCTGCCCTGGTAACCTGTGCAAGTCAGTACAGCTCGCTCTCACCATGACCGTGTGAATATCACTTTCAGTGGCACAGATCCGTCCCGTTGCTTTTCCTTCTGTGGTGCCATGTAGACTCTCCTGTAACTGACAGGTGCATTTCTCTGGGGACCTATTTGTCAACCCGGAATTCCTCTTCCCCTGCTTTAGCAAAATCTGTCGACACGATTAGCATGGGGACTGCTGATTCACCAAGTGGGAAACAAGAGGAGATTGTCTATTTGCTAATGTCAGACATCAGTTCAAGGTAATTGCTGACCCTTGGTCAGGTCACAGGAAATGAAGCTAAGTGATACTTCGGCCAGTTTACCTTGACACGAGGCAAAAAATGATTATAAGCTATATGGAGTAAAATAAAACATGGAAAATCCTCCCATCTAGGGACAACTGGTAGTGAGGAATCTCCAGTGTATTATCTGTTTCAAAATATCTTCATCCATCTTTTTGACTCTTTGCTTAAAACACTAACCTAATCCTAACCTAATCCCTTTCAATTTTCAAGGAGAATTGGAAGAGGGTAAATAAATAAATAAACACACGCAGAAAGCTGTAATGCTAACAGATGGGTAAAAAGTATGTATAAATTACACTGCCAAAAGACTGTACTGATGGCAAGTCAGTATTTCCACGACAAAATAATATACAAGGTGTTTCATTTGTAGGAGAAATTAATTGTTGGCAGCATGAAAAATCCATACTGTGTCTATGATATCCACCAACCCCTCCCTTTCCTCTGTTGGATTTGATATCGCATATTGATAATGAACAAAAATGTTGGAGGCTTTTAATGGTGGCTAATACAAGCTTTCACTGAGCTGATTATGTTTTTCATTATGTCTGCTCTTTACATAAACTGGCTAAGACTGGATATATTCTAAAGACTGAATCAGAAGACTACTGAAGTATCTCCTTAAATCCCTCTGACTTTGGTGAATGCATTGATTTGTTTTGCTGACATAGGGTCTTGATAAGTCATTGGTGCAAATGGCTGAGGAACAGCTGCCAGCCTAATCCAAAGCTCACTGATGTTAGTGGGAATCCGCCTGTTACCTTTGGTGGTTTGGATCCAGACTCCACTTTACTTCTTCCCAGAGATATTTTTGGAAGACCCGGACAGCTGCCTTAATGTTTTGATGACACTTTCCCAGGCAAAGGGTTAGTTGGCCCTGATAGATGTTGTTCTTAAGTTTTCAAATATTGCTGGTCTTGTTGGTTGTATTTTGGCCTTACCCTTCCACTCCTGTCTCCCTGGACACCTGCAACTTGCTAACAGTTGCAAATGAGTCTTCGAACAACTGCAAATGGCCCATGACAACAAGTAGCCTGGGATTCGCCTTCCCAACCCAAAACCCATGCGAAGGGGCTGGTGAACAAGATCTCAGAGCGAGTATTCAATTGAGGAGTGTGTCCCTCTCTCAAGGAAAGGATGCCCCAGTTACTCCCATCTCATTTCTCCATCATGTCTCTCTGCGGTCATTCAGGTATGCTCCCACCTTCTCCCATTCCTGTGCTACCCACAGATGTGCAACTCCTAATGGGGCCTCTGTTGTGGCTCCTTTCAGAGGAGGACCTCCAATGTAGTAGGTGGGAATGGGAAAGGTCTTAGGCAGAAATACAGTAGCAGAATTGGAGAAAGAAATGAATCCCTGTCAGCTACATTTCCCCTCCCAATTTCCATGCTAAGCGTGTTCATGAGATGAGTCTCCGTTTCTAGTCTGATGGTAGAAACAGATGATCTTTTAATAGTTCCAGTGATGGGAATGCTGTTCCCTTGCCTTCCGACGACGAGTTTAGAAGCCGACAGGTAATTAGCAGGAGCAGCTGTTCATATGAATAGGCCTATGTCCAGGTTTCCCCCCTTCAACTGTTACGCTCTGTAGTAACGGAGAAAAATGACATATTGGAGCATGGGCAACTTCATTTCATGTTCTTTTTCTCTCCCCCATCATTTATGTTTGTCCCAATTCCCACAGTCCTGTCCCGGCTTTTCACAGTTATTTAAAGCCAAAACTCACAAAAGAACAAAACCTTTGCCATTTGTGTCAATGGACGCAGAATTTTCCCTTTTGTTGTGTTTTATGGCACCAAAATGTCTTTTCACCTATTACTTGAAATCCAGAATTACAAAATCTTATCCTGCCATGGTGTTTCAGTCTTGAAAGTACAACTAGACAGTTTAATACAATCTGTTGTGTAGACAGCTACAAAGAGAAGAGACAGAAAGCAAACCTTTAAGTGCTTTTTTAGGGATATTCTGCTTTGATGTCTTCTATGTCAACGTTTTGTGGAGTGGGGGGTGGAATAGAAAGAAATACACTAGAGGCTTCAGTGTAAATTAAGACATGCTTTCCAAATCATTAAGGGGAGCTGTTAATATTCACAGACACTTCCAGGGGTCAGTTCAGCCTACCTAAGATCGGAATTGCCATCTGGCTATGCCAATCTCTGCTCATTTAATATATAGTGAACTTAGGGACTAGGTTCCTAATATTAAGGTGCTGTTTCYAATTCTCCATTAATATTCTACTCAGATGTAGAAACTTGTACTTCCATTAAAATCATCTATTTTAGAGATTTTTTTTAATGTGTACTGTTGCCTTGTCAAAATGAATTCTGCTAGAGATGTAATAATTCTAATTGTAAAGTTATGCATCAATAATTGCTGCAGACCCTATTGAAAGTCAGGACCCTACTGGGTTTAGTGGCTCACAAATACGCAGAGACTATCTCTGCCGTTGGGAGCTTTCTGGTCTAGGAAAGGAGCAGAGAGGGATGGTAGGGGACAGGCTAAAGAAGCGGGAGATGGCTTGTCCAAGAGTGATCAGTACCATGGTTCTGAAGAGAACCAGTGAATCTGTCTTTGGGCTTTGACTTGTGGTCTCTGATTCAGTGCATCTGAGGTGTCAGGTTATGAGCTAATCTCCCTCAGTTCACTCTGCAGTCAAAGGAATTGTTGAAGCATTTCTGAAGGACAACTTACTTAAGAGCCTGAAGTTAGGCAAGATGAATTGAAATGTTGGCGCCCCTTTAAATTGCTATTTTGCCCATTGAAACCCCCACCATGTATGTGATGTGCCCACATGACATATCCTAAGCAGTAGTGTTGACAGCTTTAGTGTCTCCAATACCAATTAGCCTATACAATATAAAATTGTTAGTGGTTTGGATTGTGTTTTGGTTTGGATATGCGATTTCTCTAGCTAGGTGAATTGTTCCATGCAGAGCCCCACTGATAGCTCTGGAAACCCTACTCCATGTAGCTAATGGGATTCTCTACATTTTCTAAATTGAGAGAGAAATGTTGGAGCTGAGGAAAAGGCTGGAGCACCTCTTTTCCCTATTTACCCTGCAGCACTTCTGCAGCTACACACCTTTATTTTTCCAAGTAATTTCCAGGAACCCAGACAAATGAGATTATGTGAGCGCTACAGTGGCCTCTCTGAAGAGACAGTGTGATTAAATGTGTTGATTAGAAATTTGTTGCTTACCTCTGCTAGCAGTTGTATGGTCAAAAAAAAAAAGGGTGAAAAAAGCTACCTTTTAAGAAGAACTGTAAGTACATTTATGTGGATTGCTTGCAAGAATATAATAAATCTTCCAGGTAAGGCAATGAGTTGATAAGATGTCTAAGGAACTTATTTAACATATGAATTTACGTGGTCTGTCTCTAGCCTGTGCCTGGACATCATGGTAGCCACTGCCTACTGCGCTGCTGGTACAGATGCTTAGGTACATCAGCTGTCCTAGCCCTGAGCAGATTTTTAACCTTCATCTCTTCTGCCCCGCCTAGCAATATGGTCATTCTGGCAAAGAGTAAAATAGCTTAGTTCTCCCTTAAAAAGGAATATCTTTCTTGCGCTAACATGTATATCTAGGCAGGAGTTTCACAGTCTGGTGCATGAACCTGGGTTAGGTGTGACAGAGAGGACAAAGATGAAGAGCTAAAGCTCCCAGCAGCATCTGTAGCAGACAAGAAGGAATTAGATGCAGAACACATGCAATACGGCTACCCCCTTTATGGTGCATGTGGGATGGTGGAGTGAGCAGAGTATCTGGTGTGCTTAAAGCTTGTACTTTTGCTCTTACTATGCACAATACTTTGTTTTTCTTCCAGAATTCATAAAATCTGGAAACAGATATGTATTTTCAAAGGGCTCACTGGTGGTGTTGAAACTATTTGTTTTGCTTAGGAGCTGTGATCTGTTGTGATTGTGGCTCTGTAAACATACGGTAAGAGATGATGTCTGTTCTGAAGCCTTTTCTATGTGCTCCCCCCTTTTTTTTTAACAGACAAAATGTCCAGCAGCATGAGAAGGGAAGTATTTTACACATAATGAGCTCTTCTGGCATTGTCTCATTGTTTTTCTTCCCGTTTCTTTTCTCCTGTTTTTGTATCTTGGATTCAAATTGTAAACCGTTCAGGGATTGTGAGTGTGTTTGCATAGTGGGGTTCCAGAATGAGCCAGAGGGCTGGGCAAGCTAGCATATGATGAACAATGAATTTCCTCAAGATATATACAGAAAATTTGTGATAAAGCCAAGACTTTGAACCAAATTTCCCATGTCTTAGTGCGATACTTTATAAGACTATTCATACAACCCACTTTGACTGCTGATTTAAGGGCAGAGATCGACATTTTTGTTAAATCTTGAGTTCAACGACAAGTGTTTAGTAGTTTAACTAAGGTCAAATTTGATGGCTAGTTTTGATGATAATGAAATGTTAAATGTGAGATGTGAGAAAATCTGTATTTTGAAAGTGCTAAAACACTTGATATCTCCTTTTTTCTTTTTTGAGTTTATCGTTTTTTTGAGAAAGGATCATTCTCATTAACCACCCCCCCTGCAGAAAACCTGGGTTAAAAAGTAGAGTTAAAAATACAAGGCAACATGAAATTAAAACAAAACTTTTGATTTGTGGCTGAGCCAAAATAAGTAATTTTGTTTCAACAGAAGTGGTCTGAAATGATCTTTTCCTCTTACTTTTCTTTTTTTATTGTCAACTGTTCTTCCTCACACCCTACCTGGCAGATCTCAGCCTGGTACTAAGACATCCATCTTGCAGAATTTCCAACTTTTTTGGCTCTAGGTGGCCTCTGCCTCAAGAGGAATTTAGCTGTTAAACTACTTGTGAGTAAAAGAGTCTTCTCTAGATCAGCAGCTCAGACCACAAGCTTTTGAACAAGACCAGGCTGAGCTTGGTCCCTTGGGTCACTGAATAACTCCAAGTGGATGGAGATGTCACATACATTGACAAAACACAAGTTTTGAGGCAGCTGTCACTTTTGTTACACCGTACAGGAAATGAGTATTTTACTGGCAGACTTTTATTGAGAGAAAACAAGTACAGATACTTTTTCCTGAATGCAGCATAAAAAATAGTGATTTTTGCTTCCAGTGTGGTGTGAAACACCTATAGGTTGAATTCTTCCCTAATGCATCTTCACTAAGACTGGGATTTAAGTTGACCTAGGCAAGTGAAGCCCTGTTTGGCACAGCGGGTGCGTACATACCACTTTAAGCTAACTGCATATGGCTAGAGACTGTTCCATCTGGAAGGGAGCTGGATTTCCAGCTTAGGCATACATATTCTTTTCCATCCCAGACATGACTCAGACCCCCTGGCTTTTTCCCATGATCAAGAGCTGGAAGTAGCCATGGTTACCTGCAATCACCTACTGGTGACTGCAACCAACAGTCAAAGACCTTCAAGAGTATTTAGAAAGCATGCCAGACCTAGAAGGTCAGGGTGTGTACCATAAGGAGAGAGGTACATAAAATATAAAAGAGGGTGTAAAAAACAGAGGACTTCAGTGACAGAATTCAGGAGCTGGCAATGCATGCAACTTAGTCAACCAGTGTGACCAGATTTGTTGTTTGAACTTGTCATTCATTTTCCTTGCCTATGGTGTTAATCTACTTGCTTTCGCTAATGTTTTTAAATAGTCTTCTTTTATCAAGTGAATAAAATGAGAAGCAAATAAATGCTAAGACCAGAATAGGGTGGTTAAGTATACTGCTGCATTTCAGACATCTTTGAAATCTTTGTTCTTTTTTAAGCCTAGATTTGTGAGGACAGAAGGCTTAGACATTCATGTTGTAGTTCTATCTTCCACTCTTGCCTTTTTCTCAAACTTTTGAACCAAGTGGCCAAGTTCAAATGATTTTTTTCAGAAGAATAAGACCTCTCAAAGGTATTCACTTCCCACAACTTTAATAAAAATAGAACTGTGGAGAGAGGGGGAAAATCCTAATTCCCACAGAGGGAAAAGCCTCCATTGAGATCAGCTGTATTGTTTAGACACCAAAAAATCCAAGTTGGAAGGAAGACTTTGGGAAAATTAAGGTTCATTAGTTCCACCATTTGTGCAGCTACTTGTAGAACTCCTAGTAATCTGCTCTTTAAAGCAGTAATGTTATTTAAATGAACAAAACAAAGGTCATGAGAGAGATGGTAAAAGAACTGTATGCTGTTTGCAGGCAGAATCTCACACCTTTCATCTGGGTGTCTGGTCTGGCGTAGCAAACACCACAAGGGGGTTTCACATCAGGACTTTAGCTGTTCTACCTGGGCAGGTTTTTGCGCCGTTCCTCAGCTTTCTCTGCTGCTCCATGAGACAGACCAGAGATAAGGGTTCATCGTCTTAGAAGAGCACTACTAGAGCTTTGTGTGAAACATTATCCTCCTTTTCAAACAAATAAGTGCTCTGCCATTGCCTAGAGAGTGGTTGCAGGATTGTTTCCCACAGGAGCTGACTCTGGACTGGAGCACACCAGCACCCAGTAATTCTGCACAGGTACAGGCTAGGGCCAGGGCACCCGAAGCTGGGAGTGAGGGAACTTGAGGGGGACAGATTGCAACTACCTGAAAAGGGAACAAACTTGCATATACAGCACAAATACAGTTCTGCAAGTTCCCATGTACCCACTGTATCCTTCTTGAACAGTCACCGTCCACACAAAAAATTAGTCTTTCTGCGGGAGTTGCTCACCCCTCTTGAATCCCAAACCTTCGCAGGAAGCAGATCTGCTGATCCCGACTGAGTGAGTACAAGATGCCCTTCACTGCTGCTGTAGCACAGCTGCCAGGATATTGCTGCCTTCAACAGAGCCATCTATCCCATCCTTACTGGTAAATTGGAGCGTGCATCACATGTTTTTTCAGGCTAATGATGATATAAGGGAGTACGATCCATGGGTTGCCGCTGCAGCAGCTGCAGGCAAGCACAGCCTCTGCCATTCGAACACGAGGAGGAGGGAAGTTTCCAAAGCTCACCTACCCTTTGCCCATCGCAAGTGATGTGTCTTTTCCAGTGGCTTGATATATAATATCAGAGCCAGGTCCTGCTGCCACTTAGGCTTGGTTAAGTGGTGTGGCACAGCTTAGCTTTCATTTAGTTACTTGGGACTCTCACTGGTACAGCAAAAGGTGGGAAATTGCCCCACATTCATCTGGATACCTCTTTGGCCCTCAGCTATCTGTCCAAGCATGTAGCAAGTAACCAGGCATCTCTCTGTCAGGGCAGGAGAAAGGACAGTGCAGGATTGTGTGACTGGGGGAGAGAGGGTGTGATGTGAATTCGGGTCTGTCTTGTGCTCCTCTTGAAGTGAATGGGAGTTTTGCCTCTAATTTCAACGGGAGCAGAATAAGACCCTTGTTCTCAGAAAGTTAGCCTTTTAAACATAAAAGGAGTAAAATTGGAGGATGGAGTTCTTTTTATTAAAGTTCTTTTAACTTAGAGAAAAAGGATTTGTCTGAATTATGGAAAGTCACCTTTTTAAACAGTTGCCTAAACAGCTTTGCATTCTCTTTTCAAAAGACTGGTGCTGAAAGTTAAAGAAATGACCCCCAAAACATTAAAAGTTGTTTACTAAGTTAAGCGTTAATGTGAAGCATAGAATGCATACTTAATGTACAGAGACATTTTTTAATATAAGAACAATTGATTCTTTTTCTTATTATTCTTGTCATACTGATTATTGTTTATTTCACACTGAACTGTGTTTCTGATGATTAGTCCTAAACAGACACTCTTTCTGCTATTGGCTTCATTGGACATCTCATTATGGGCAATCTAAGATTTTGATGTTAGATATTTTTAATAATTAATTTGATGTATTATTGAGTGTTATTGGCAACGTGATATATAGAGGAGACAAATTCTGTTTTGTACTACACTAGGGAAAATTTGGACTAAATGACTTAGTACAAAGAATTCTTACCATTCAGAAAAACAAGAAAAAAAAAAAGCTATCTGTACTGGAAAAGTCTCTCTAAGTAAGGGTTCCTCTGTAATGTGCAATTTAGGATTGACATGCCATCTAATCTATAACAGTGGATTACACCACCTTCCTTACTGCTGCATTCAAATATTGAACCTAATTTGAAGTATTGATTCTGCTGCCTTCAGTCACTAGAAATATGACAGTTTATACCAGCTATCTGGTTAGTAATATCTCCATAAAGTGATACATTTAAAAAATACACACTTAAATATAGTACTTTAATTTTTGCTTGCTGCTTAAAAAGACCATCATAGTTGTCGTTAAATGAAAATGAAGTACTCTAGTTCTGAAGGACAATGTTGAGGATTTTTTCCACTGCAGTCATTCGGGTCAAATGTAGAGTCTTTGTGCAGCTTGATACTCTTGAAACAACGAGCATTGTAGATATCTTCATTTTGTTTTGATTTTTAAACAATTTTGCTTGAGAAAACTTTGCATAATTGGACCTATATCCCATCGTTGTGCTAGTTCAGATCTGGGCTCTCTCACATCCGAGGGGCTGATCTGTTTAAAAGCTCCTGTGCGTCAAAGCAGAGGAGAGAAATAGAACTGTTAGAAATTATTCATTGAGCCGCAATGAGGCTTCAAGGCAAAAAACTCCTATCTTAATTTTTGCATTGTGAGGTGGAGGCCAAGTTGACCTTCCCACTGACAGACATGCTGCCTGCTCATGTCTTGTTCCCGCTGTAGTTCTTCTGGCATCACATCTTGCTTCAAGCTTCTCTCCGTCTCCGCCCCACAGAAGATAACCCAGAGGATATTCCGTCGCTGAAGGGGAAATCTCCTGGGGGTGACACTATGCTAATACCAAATAAATAACAAAATCAAACCCAAACTTGTTAGTGGGTAGGTCACCCAGCCAACCCTTTTAAGACTTCTAGATGCTAAAGGAAAAGAATATGAATCAACAGGCAGGACAGAGACCCTGCTGCTGCTGAATGACTCATCCTGGGAGTGAAATGTCTTCATTAGCATAGTGTCACCCATTTATTTTCCTCTGTGGAGGGAAAGGGCTCCGGTTTCCTCGTCTTCACATGACCTTCTTGAAAGTTACTTTGGAAATCCTTTTAGAGAGCCAGCAACCATCTCTATTGCTTGGCTGCCTTTTTTTTATTATTATTTATTTTTAAAGGGTGGCAATAAATGCTATTTGAAAAGCAGGAGGTTTATAGGCTTCTTTCTCTAGTTTGTTTAGATTCCTATATCAGGTGTGTGTTATGACATTCTAGTCAGATTCCCATATCACACCTATCACTGCTGAATCCGCATGACTTTTCCCCCCACCCCCTCTCTCCAGTGCCCTTCGCGTAAGGAGGAAACAGGGCTGTCTGAGATATGAAATGAATCACTCGGTGAAAATTCTGTTTGTGTTGTATGGGAAAGGCAGAATGGATTTGTTCAGTTCCTTGCAGAACATTAGGATAGACTTTCTTGACGGTTTTCCACTGTCTTCTCTTGTGTTTCTAGCCTGGGAAACAAATCATCTCAGAAATTGCCTTTTCAACTTGGTTTGGGTGTTTTATCTCATATCTGTTTCTAGGAAGCAAACTCCYAGACAGGGAGTGGAAGGACAGGGAGAAAGGCAAGGGGGAGATTATAGAAATGTAAAATATAGCCTTGGGCAGAACCTGAAGAGGTTATCCAGTCCATCTTCCTATGCCAAAGCCGGATCAACTGTTCTTTTCTTTCTGAAGAATTTGAACAGGAGGTTTTGTTAAATCTTCTGAAGTGAAACTCCTGGCCACGTTATTATCTAATCCCAACGTGTGAGATTAAAATTGATAGTTCTAAAGCTGAAAAATACATATGTGAGGAATGAAGCTTTTAGCTGTATTGATCAAACTACCAGTTTTATATGAGAATCAGATGGTATTTAATCTATCTAGCAGCACATACCAAAATTACAACCTAAGGTTTGCAATACTTACAAAAAAAAATGGGACTGGAGGGTTGGGGAGAAATAAATCAATGGGGTAAACTGTAATTAGCTTTTTCTAATAGATTAAAGGTTTTTTTTCCTTTCCTGAATGAGAGCTTAATACAGTCACTATATATATTTAAATTGCATTAACTATCCTAACAGCTGTAAAATACCTGGATCATGGGAGATGTCTAATATAATAAAGCAAATAGTAAGTAACAATATATAACTGGAACCAATGTTAGATTTTTATGGGTCAGGTTGTTTATAGGTTTATAACAGTGGCACTTGGATGGAGTACACACTAAGGAACTCGCATACAACTCTCAAGGAAAAGTACTCTGTCAGAAGATTTGAATTATTTCATTTCTTTTGTAAATTGTATGTATGAAATATGCACTCATATGGTAATGTGCTCATAGAGCTTCAGATCAAAAAAAGGTTTTGCCAAAATTTATATTTTCCTTGTGTTTGTTTTAATAATTTTTCACTATAAAATTAAATGAAGTGTTGAGAGTTGTTTCAAGAAAAAAATTAAACATTTCAGAAATTTTGATTTAAAATTTTCACAAATGAATATTCTGCATAACACACATTCACACAGCAGAATTTAGTTGTAATAGAATCTCCATTTTGTTGATATCAAATGTTGTAGCCAATGGGAACACGAAACCATTCCACAGGGGAATCATATTTTGAAGGAGCTTTTGGACACTACTCAAGCTGACATCTTTAGGACTTTCACACACCTTCTGTATGGTTGGCTTCAGGGTCTGAAGTCCTTGCTCCCCAGTTCCATGTGTAAGTACTCTGGCAGAGTACTTATATGTGACCTGGTCTCATGGCTGAACCTATCCAAGATGCATTTAGTAACACCTCTTTAAACCCTGGTACAGTCGTAAAGCCTTCTGAGATTGCAGTTAGCTCATCACCTTCTAATGGATGTCTTGTCCTGCCCCTGAAGCAAAGAAAGTGCACATATTGGTTTGAAGTACACCTTAGCTTTTCTGTGCTCCCAGGCATCAAACATTAACACCAAATGTTTGCAATTAGACTGCCTGTTGTAGAAACTCAGGAGTTCTTTGGATATAGAGCAGCAAATTGCTCTGAGATGATGGTAGGCATTATCCTCCATAGGAGAGTTCCTATTTTCAGTGACATGCTAACTTAATTCTGTTTTACAGATGATATGCAGAAAGAAATGATGCTGGGTTTCAGTGAAGCCTTTGGGCTTTTGTTGCAGGTCATGTCATGGTAAAGTCTTTCCATTGCTGATTCCTTATGCTTATAATGATGCGTCTAACTGGGTACTTTAGCTAATTTAGGGAGTTGCCTGCCTAGATGTTTGTTATGAGTCTTAACCAAGCTATCAAGTCTGCTGCAACTGTAGGAAAAGACTGGAGCCATTTAGGATGTGATTAAAACAAGTAGCTTTATGAGCAGGAAGGCAATCCAGAGGAATGGATGGCAGAGAATAGGCAGAGGGACGTTAACATCTTTGCACTTCCCTTGCCACCACTCTAATTGATAGAGCGGTTCAATGGATAGAATTACTTTCACAAAGACTTGCATCAACAGTGTTGAATTCCTGACTGCTGTAGAAATCCTACATGCCTTGAGAAGTTACTTAGCTTTTCTCTGCCTCAATTCTCCTTCCTTCTTATCTACTTTTAGACAGTATGTTGCTGATAGAAAGATGCTCATCGTTAGTGCCAAGTCCTGTGAAGGCTGGTGACTTCCTACTGAGTTTGTCTGCTTGCAGCCCATTTTTGACTGGCAGGAGGAAGGAGCCGTATCTGTGTATGTGCTTCTGAAACTCATTTCAAGATGGCTTGTGTACGTACCCTTCTCCCTCCCCTCCCCCAAATTAATTTAAAGTATGTACTGTTATTTTTGTCACTTGGGTCTTGACCCAGCAGCTGGGTGAAGGGCATTGATTAGAACACTGGATGAAGAACACTGGACCAGAATTTCTGATCTAAGAACTAGCATTGGTCTTGGAGGATAATCCTGTTTGGTGCTGAGTGAATTTATCTCCCCATTGACTGCACCATAATTTGAGCAAGCTGTACATCTTGAAGGATCGGTCTCCTTTAGTTTGTATTTTGGCCTTTGGCAATGCATTAATTAAATGAGGATAATGCTTACTTTCCTCTTGAGGATATTGTGAGTCTTAATGTAGAGAGATACTTTGAGCCCTGCTCATGAAAGACTCTACACAGAGTAAATGCCAAGTATTATATGCCTCTTGAGACTCAAAAGGTCACCTACTGAAGACCAGGCTAAATTCCCATTGATTTTGATGGGAAGACAGGGAGGAGCCTAGAAAGACAGTCCCAAGGGCATGAACTAATGCTTACGGCCTAGTCAATGTTGGGCTTGTGTAAGCTTTGATACTTTGCTGAAATTAAAGAATCCACTTTTTCCTTAGTTTCATCCTCACTTATTTAGCCTATCTTGAAGAGAAGCAATAGRTCTAGGGAGAGTTGGGTGGGGGGTGAGGAAGCCACAAGGAACTTGTGAGGAGGAATTAATTAGGTATGCTGCTGGCAATGTGCTGCTACCCTCTGTGGAAACCATAATGCTTAGAGCTATGGAACAATCAGGCAATGAAAAATAAAATAAAAGGCTTTGGATTTACGATTCCTGCTCTTATATGTTCTTGCCATCGTTCATATGGATTAGGACTTAAGTTCAAATGTTCCCTGTGGAAACCAGTCTTGCTGACTTAGAACAAACGCATTAGAAATACAGGTTAGGCAAACCCAGAACTGTTCAGGTTCAACTTAAGTTCCAGCTGAAGCTGAGCTGAAGTGCTATATTTAATTTTGACTCTGGTGCAACAGTATTTGTAGGATAAATAGAAATCTGAGGTGTCCATAGCTGCCAGTGTTTTTCTGKGCTGTATTGAGGGAGAAGTTTAAACTATTCGTAAGATTTTGAATATCCTAATAATCCCCCTTCTTTGTCTTTGTTTGCAGTTTCTTTCAGGATCTTCCTTTCCCACTATCTGCTTTTGGTTCTGATCATCTCTGGATTTTTCTGTGATTACTCACTGGCCAATATTAATACTGAAAAGTACAAATGCACCAGAGTGACTAATTCCTTCTTGAACATCCATCTGATCTGGACACACAGTACCAATGATAGCACTGACACCTGAGTACCCAGCACTGAGACGGTGCACAAAAGTCAAGATTCAGGACTTTCCTATACTAATTAACTTTACATAAACACAGAAGATGACAGCAAAAAATGCACAAGTTATATAACTCATGAAGGGATATGGAGTTGTTCAGTATCAGGGTAGAGGCAAGCACTAGAGGAAGAATTAAGAATGATGGAGTAATGGACTCATCAGTCTGTTGGCTTCTTGCTCTTTAACTTGACGAGCTAACAATCTCCAGTGTCTTTATCTCTAGTGCAGGTGTCAGGGAGATGTGCTTCTATGGAACTGGTTAACTTCTGAGTTTGGACAGTTTACAGCTACTGCTGGGAGCAGTGAGCTTCATATACAGAAAGATATCTGCAGAGACCTACCATGATGTGGAGCCTGCCAGCAAGGGTGTTGAGCACAACCGTGCATTGTCTAAGGTTATTGCGCAGTCTCAGTCCAAGGAGGTTTGAAAGATAATGTTGGACAAGCACCTGTTGACAATGGTTAGGTGTTAATCTTTCCAGCTGTTGCATCAGCTGATCTTTTGGGGTTCCTTGCAGCTCTGTATACAATGATTTAGATGCACAGCTACGTTGGTTTGAGACCTGAACTTTGAAGATGTGGCTGGTGGACAGAGTATGTATGGGGAGAGAAAAGAAGAGGGAGAAGGATGTTTTCCATACATAGTAACAGCCTTATACTTCTTGAACCGGACTGAAACCAAAGTCCAGCCTTAAAATGCTGTAACAACAGAGAAACTTAATGCTTAGATTTGAACTCTGCACCTAGGCTGCTGCTTTTCTGAGGCCAAGACTATCCCCAGCACAATTTGTTTGACTTTGTTCTGTTTGATCTTGAGGTCCTCTTCAGCATTTTCCATAAATACAGAGGGCAGAGGAGCAGATTGTAATGAACATGAGTTCCATGTTTCAGTAAGCCAAAGGAGGAGAAGGGAACACAAATTGCAAAACCTCTGGTGGTCCCCACTATTTAAGTGGCTCCTTCTTTCATCTTCTGCCTCTGCCCGTGCACCCGCTTTGACCATGAATTCTGTTCAGGTCTCAGCCTGTGCTGGTACTGAGTTGACAGGAGTCAATTTCTTTGTCTTCACATCCGGCAAAACATTCACTGGTGTCATTAAACACAGAGCCTCTTTCTACAGCTTTGCTCCTCTGGAAAGAATCTTCTGATTTCTGCTTTGGGGAATGCATTAATGATGCCGATAGGGAACTCACTTGCAGGTTGTTTCTCACAGCGTGTCAGGTTTTTACTCTATCAAAGGGTTTCTGGCTGTCTCTTAGGACCCAGACAGCATTGCTGCTCTAATTCCTGGGCCTGGTTTTCATCTATCTTTATACTGCTTCTACCCTGGTGCGACTCTACTGACCTGCAGAGTGTTTTTTTCTGATTCATACTGGTGTAACAGATTGTAGTTAACTCTGAGGTCCAGATTTCACTCTTTGCCTTCCTTCACGCCTTTTTCAGTCATGACGGGCAGATCCTGATCTTATTTTCATAAATGTCAGTCTGAAATAACTGTTTGCGTCAGCCTGTTGAATTTACTTGTTGGGGAGAAGCTGTCTCAAAGTGTGTCTGTGTATAGGGGCTCACAGGTGGGTGTTCGCACAACAACGTCACCTTCAAGCAGATCTGGTCAGGAAGTCTCCTGCAAAATTTTTTTTCAGTTGTGTTCTGTTTTTAGTCTCATCAGCTCAGCTGAAAAAGCTGTCCTTTGGGCTCCTGGTTTAAAAGCTACTACAAAAGAAGGGTGGAACAGTGATTTGTGTATATGTGCAAAAGCACCAGATTTCAGGTGAGAATCCTGATAGCAGGGACATCACTGTAAATCAGCTGCTTTTTTGTACAAGACTCCCAATCCCACTATTACCCAATATCAACAAAGCCAAATTCTTTTTTCCAGTATTTGCCATTTTATGTGAGGTACCCCATCCCAAACACTTATTTGCTCAGTAATTGGTTTAGAAGTTGTGACAYTTGGAGTCTAATCCTAGCTCCTAAGTGCTCTGTCACCCAAATCAGGTGATTGGAATGCTGTCCCTCAGTTTTCCTGGTGTAAGTGGAGAATAGTTACCATTTTCCTGTGCAAAGCAGACTGAGGACTATCGACATTACARAAAACAGAAATCTCAAAACCAAATGCTGTAATAAAAGCTTATTCTGTGTATTGCTTCACATTCACCAAAGCTAACTCAAAGTAGTACMTGTATAAGTTTTTTGTGTTAAAAAGGGAACTAGTAAGAATGTTTTTGGAAAAGACGAGAAGGAGACTTAGAGTAACTTTAACTGGAAAGCTGTCGTAAGCATATGGGATGACTTGAATTGAATCACAGAACTGTGAGTATATTTATATGTAGAAGTAAATGTAAAACACCTTTTGAACCCGTGTATCTAATCCTCCTGGGAGCGGCTTTGAAGGTATACCCCTCTATGTCTACATATTTCCTTCTTCCAGGTTGGTAACTAAAGATGAAAAGAAATCAAGATATGCCTAAAACAATCTTAAATGCCAATCAGACTGTGGTGTTTCAGGCTTGTACAGACTGTAAGACTTATTTACAGTTTATGTTGTCACCCGCAATCTCCAGTAAAAACCCTGTCCTTTTATTATACATTTGGTTCTTGTCCTAGGTAATTAGACAGCAGATTCAGGTATTGAACACACATTCTTTCACTAGCTATCTAAAATTAAAGGTAATCATAAAGACATTACAGAACACATCGAGATTTCCTTTATTACGACATTAATGTGACATTATGCATTGCACCCCATTTGATTAGCATATGGTGCCTCAGAGCAAATCAGTTAACACTGATGCATCTATTAAAGTGTCCAAGCAATATTCTGCATCTCCTAAGTGATGCACGATAAATATTCTGCTGTGCTGCTGCCCTCACCCAACCTCCTTTAGTCTGACACAGCTGTAAATCTCTGGTGATGAGCGGGGTGTGCTGCAACACTGTGATGCCATTACAGGGGTTGGAGGTCCCTCGCCAGAATCAGGGGACAAAATTGGGGGGCAGATTTAAAGCCAGTATAACCTGGCTAAGCTCTACTGGTTTTCAGGGCAAGGTTCTTGTGAACTGTGTTGTGARGAGATGAAGGTTTTAGTCCCCCCAAAAAACTACTGTTAAATTGCCTGATTCTGCTACACCCAAGTAAACAKGCAAATATCGTGTCATGAAATTAGGTATGTAGTTAGGTGCCTTCTTCCRCCTTTGTACAACTGAACCAGTTCCTAACCATTCCTTGTACCTCTTGTTAGGGAAAGGTGGTAAACTTAGTAATGCACATTGCGTCCTAACCCTTGTTGCAGGATATAAAGGCTGAAATAAATATATCCGTTTTATGGCTTGATAAATTGGAGGTTTGCTTTTGGCTCAGTGGTCAGGTTTCCATCTGAGATTTGGACTTGCTTTTCCTCCTGCTCTTGAAGTAGAACTACTATTGCATAATTCTGTCCTTTATTATTATTATTATTATCCCTTTACTTAGAATTTGTTCCTCTATCGTTGTTATGYAATTCAGAACCTCTGTTATTAATTCCATGTGGTATTGGAGACAGATTTGCAGGAGGTACTATATAAAATTGAAGTTTCCTTTAAAAATATGTATTATTATAATGATTAAAAAAAAATAAGGCTTTCTGTATAGAATTCAAAGCATTTAAAAATATTTAAGAATCAGTATAAAGGCTGGATTTTCAGAAATTCATTAATAATTCTCAGCAATAAAAATAATGGATTATGTCCACATAACTTTGTTGTGAGATTAAAAAAAAAAACACAACCCCCCCCAAAACTTAGCCCCATTTCAGGATGGGAATAATGCATCACATGGAAGGTTGTATGACATACCAGAATAACAGTAATAGTCTGKACCAGATATTAAATTTGTATCTCCTTTGCTCTAGAAGAAGTAGTGCTTGTCCATCTCTCTTCTTGGAGAGTCTCTTACTTAGTAACTCCTATCGTTCACATGGACATTCTCCCTGCTAGACGTCAACCTCTTGTCACTTACTCTAGACAGTAAAGTGGAAGCTAAATGTCCAAAACATTTACTCTTTTYGTTTCTAGGTCGGGCACTCCAGAAACCTTAAAGACCAGTTGTGAGTGCGACGTGTCCTATTTCCTTGAAGGAATAAAGCAGAATTTCTGATGTGCTCAAGCTTTTCCAAATTTCACACTGCACTTTCTTTATTTGATGCTTCTTATGCTGTGACAAGTTGGGGGAAGGTTTCCTGAGGTCGGCTGAATTAGAGAGGAGTAAGCAAAACTATTCATTGGCTAGTCTATAGAGAGAGATCATTTTGATAAGAGAGTGTGCTAGTTTTCTGTTACTACCAGGCTATTCTGTTCTGAGTTGACAACTGTCTGTCTTCTTCAAGATCAGCTTGTGTAGATTAAAAAAAAAAAAAAAAAGGAAAATAATAAGAATGAAGACCCTTCCTGCAGTGCTAAGTCACATAAATTTTTTGAAGGAAATCTGTATTGGCAAGCAAGGAGGATAGCCTAGGAAAAGTCTAGTAAACTGTTAATGCTGCAAATACTAGAACTTCTTATGTGTGGAGGCCACAGCCAGATGGGGAAGAAAGAGGAAGGTGAGAGTGGAGAACAGAGGAAGAAAAAGTAGGTGCTTCAGTTTGATGAGAAAGATCTGAGTTTCTCTTGATGTCCTTGCAGTTCTGTCTTTCGCTGGTGTCTTTCATCTGTCAAGCTTCAAGTTGTGCCCCTTGTGCACTCCCTGAATTGCAGGAATGTACCGAAGTGTTTAGAGCGGGGACAGTCTTGCTTAGTGGCACATGCTGAGCATGCATTTGTCTTAAACCCAGTATAAAACACACGTATTCAGACACACATGCATGCAGCACATTCTGAGGCTTAGCAAACTCCTTCTTGTTTTATAATATAAAACTTGTGTGTGTGGTTTTATTTCTTTTTGAAGAAAGAGAAAAGAAAATACTCTTTTTATAGAAAGCTGTAAACTGCAAAGTATTTATTCAAGTGACAAGAGCAGTTCCCAAGAGCTATTTCAGTTGCTTTTTCTCTATCTTTTTATTTGCGCAAGCATTTTAATATTTGTCCCCCCTCCTCTTTTTTTAATATAATGTGAGTGGATCTGTAGACAGCTTGAACTCTCTGCTTACATTTTCCCTGATTGAAAGGGGGGCTGCAGGAAGATGGGATAAAATTTAGAAGCCTAGGTCATGTTTTTGATAAACATGCTTCAAGAGTTGCTGTTACAGGAATGCTATCTGTTACAGCCGAGATTTTCCCAGCTAGTAACATTTCAGCTCATATGTTTTTTGCTTACTTTGTCCAATATGAAATTCATTGAAATAGAATGCGATCTTCGTTTTAAAAAAACAAGCAAAAAAGATGATTCTGAGAAAGTGGGTACAAGTTGGGATGAGCCATCCCCCTGCCTCACACGCTTCTCCTGCTGTCCTTAAYGCACAAGACCACATGGCACCTCCCGGGTACCAGCTCCTCTCCCCTCCTCTTGCTGCCACAACCCGTTGATAAAGCTGGGTCTTACTTCACTTAGGCTTTTTACCTCCCGTGTTCCTCTTGGAAGCTCTTCCAGGAGTTCATTCCTCTGAGGGTTACAAAACCTTCGGGTCTGAAGACCTTTGCAATCCATTTGCACCTATCAGTATTGTGTGTTGCCAGCCCCCCGAAAGGCAGCGACTACCTGCTTTACGGTGTCCACTTAAACGGTCAGGGTCTCTTGTGATGAGGCTATTTATGTTTGTATGCAACAACTCCGGCTACAGAGGCTTCACCGCCATCAGGGTTGCAAAATGCACGCTTTAATGGTGGGAAATAACGCTCTAATATATTTCTCGCCAAGATTTTAGCAGCCGCGTGGTCTATTAGAGAGAATGGTGGCTTCTACCTGGGATGCTGTGCTCTGGCACTGATTTCTCTGAAACTATGAGAAAATTTCTTTACCTCTGAATCCTCCTTCTTCTGAATCGCAGCGCTTACCTGCTTTGAGGTTTAATCAAGGAAGTTGTGCAAGTGCCAGATACTGTATAAAAGCAAAAGGCAATTATTAAAAGTGTGCTTTGACTTTTTAAAGGTAGGATAACAGATGCCGGGTAATAAATCTCATTAAAGACGATAGGGAAATTATCTTATTTTTGAACTCTGATGGTATTTTTTTCCTAACTTTTGATTAGTGTTTAATAGTTATTCTGGTTTCACTGTTTGTTTTTCAAAGATGCTGGAAACAATTAGATGACAAAATGAGCTATTTTTTCCCTCGGGTGTCCCTCCACTCTCAGATCTGTGTGCATGTTTAGAAATTATTGAAGCATCCTGTTTTGACATGGCTTTAAGCAGAATGTTTGGCTTGCAGATTTAAAAAAAAAAACTTTGATATTTGAAATTTGTTAAGAATAAGGTTATAATTTTTAGGATAATTTTACATTTTGAACTTATGCAACAGATTTCATTGACCTTATTTATGTATGCGTGCAATATACTACTGCCTTACAAATTATTGACTTAATAGATTCTGATTTTTCTCTCTCAATTTGGGATGGGGAAAATATGTGAAGTCTCCTATTCTTCAATGATGGGAAATCTGATTCCTGTCCACTTCTATCAACAGCTGTAAACATAGAGCTGCAAATCCAGTTTGAACTTGAATGCTGTCAGAAGCATTTCTGCAGTTAAGAAGTTGCAGTGGAGCACTGAGTTCCATATGAGGAGAATCAGACGTGCTTTTGAATTTACTTTGCTATGTTGTTGAATATGCCTTAATTCTGCAAGTTCCAAATGAGGCATTTAGAGTTGGTTGCTGGGTTTTACTCACCCGCTGTCCTTTTTGAAAATTTGTATTGCAGCAGGCAAAGACAGAGATAATAAAGACCTTAGTTTTAGTCATTATTTGTTCTCGGATGATGTGTAAAGCATTCAAATTGAGTTTTTCAGAAAAGCAGGGCATGTAAAACTCCTGCTTGTGTAGGAGGAGCCAAATGCCTCCGTGATAGATAAAGTCTCTGCCTCAGTTTCCCTTTACTGCAACATTTTAAGAGTTTTATAGAATTGCCTTCACGAGATACGTGAAAGAAAGAAGAGCGCTCTGTATGAAAGAGGAACATCTKTACCAAGGGTAATACTAGAGGTCCAGCGAAGCAGTGGTTTGGGAGCACCTGTTTTTGCAATACAAATGTTACCGTTTCTTACAGAGAGGGGAAAGCTGTGATAAATATGCATGCACCTGGCTCGCTCGTGCAGCCCTGGGTTTGCTTGAGATGCTGACCCACCCAGACGTGGGCACATCCATCAGGCAGCGCTTCTCTGGGAAGCGTCCTGTGCTGATTCCCTGACTCGTATTGTAAAGAGAGAGAGAGACTAGGCTCGTGCTTAGGATTTTATGATGGAGCGTAAATCAGGTCTGCCTGTACTTGACCAAGGTTGAAACCCACAGTGCTGCATGGTAATTAGATTTTTAAAAGATTTTTTTTTTCCTCTGGTTTATTTATATAGCAGTAATTACCTCCAGCACACAGTCGGAGTGACTGCTTGTCTTTCATGACCATACTTTTACCCTTTCATTTGACTGTCCTGTGCTTCTGTGGCTAATATAGAGCTTCATTCATTATCCCCGAGCCCCTTCCCCTGCCAGCCCTTGCACAGTGGCACAGCGGGGAGCGCAAGGTTATTACGTGGCGGCTTAAGCGGCAGTGGACATGAAGAGCAGGAGATGCCTCCCTCAGCACAGAGCCGGCAGGATTGCTCCCACACCTTCCTTGGAGGCACAGCACGCATGGGGAAAAGGGCTCGCTGGGGGCTTTAAGGTGGTGTTTCCTCTCTTCACTGAGGCTTTTGTCTCCCTGGGATTCTTCCAGGCCCTGTGTTCTTTCTGGGGTAATTTAGCTGTTGTGCGGAAATGCTCCTTAATAAACATCTGATTTTCCAGCACTCCTTACCTCTCTCTTTGTCTCTCCTCTCTGTCCATCTCTTCCCTCCTTCCTTTCTTATGCAATAGTTTTTCAACTGGTTGACTTGTTTGAAATAAATTTGACAGCAAGGGTGTTGCTGGTTTAAAGGATATTTAGTTCCTACACGTTTCATCTTGGTATGAGGAAGGACTATCGGTTGTCTCACTGCAGAAAAAGCAAGCCTCAGCTTGACCTCATTGTTTCAAGCACGCAGGAAAGCGACTTTGTACGTTGTCCAGCTCCTGGAGCTTTGGTCGCTGCTTTAGCCTTGATAGGCAGCAAGAAATTCAATCGTGAAATAGCTATCAAAAACGAGGATTTGTCAGTTGCAAACTTACGGAGGTACTTGTTTCCAGCCTGAAGCAGTCATGCAAAGCCCAGCTCTTCTAGCCTTTCATTTGCACCACAGAAGAGGGAGTCCAAGCTCTTCTGCATGGGCAGAGCCATGCAAGATGCACTGATCAGTGTGTTCTGTGTGGCCCCCTGGAAATGAAACCAGTTTTTTTGCCTAACAGTTTGAGGGTGGATAGTCAGTGAACCTCATTCAGATGAAGCTATACCAGCAATGAAGACATCCTCAAGATCTTTGCCCCTTTGTCTTTTGACCTTGCAGAGAAATTGAGGACGTGAGGGAGAGAGGAGAGAATTGGGTGTGGTGGCAGGAGGCCTTGTACTGAAGTCACCCTTCTCCTTGCTCCTACTTATCAGCAGGCATCTTGAAGTGTTCAGGGATGTTTTCACTGTATTCTTCCCTTCAGCTTGAGCAGTAAGTTCGTGTGTTTTCTGCAGACACTTATCCACCTTAATTTCCTAACCTCTAAGCATCTCAAAGATTTCAGGGCTATTTTTTCTCACTGCATTATCTGAACTAGAGTAAGAATGTGAGGATAAGAACACTATAGGTAGGGAAGTGAGGATGAGATTAGAGCTGCAGGATTCATCTTCTTGAGCTCCAGCCCTCCAAAAGCCAGAATGTTACCTAGTTAGTCATGTAGACCACTCTGTAGTCGGGGGAGAGAGGCACTGGAATGCAGTCTGTCCTGTTCTAAAGTGGGATGAATCACCTCTTGAGATGCCTGTCTCTCTCTGAAAACTTTCTTCTGAAAACAAGTAGGTGACTGCCTTAGAGCAGAGCCTAACTTTTAGCTAGCTGCAGTTAGGAAAGGTGAATCCCATGTGAGTTAGTTTGCCTGAGGTCATACAGAGATCTTAAACCTGAAGTCACTCTGCTAGAGCAGTGTTCAAGGTAGGAATATCTTACGTGAATGTTTGCTGTGTCTCTCCAAGGCCAAGGTCAGCGGGACAGGCTGGAATGGGGCACAGTCCAATGCTGTTATCTCCGTAGGTGTCCAGAGAGTGCTGGGTACTCCAAGTTACTATTACTCAATGTACAACACCCTGCTCCTGGAGCAACAGATGCATGGGATTTCTGTGGGGTTTCCAGGAGATGGCTTCATAGGGGAAGCCAGAGGGCATCAAGTAGAACATCTGAGACGGAACATTTTCAGTACCCAGACAAGGGAGAAGGAGCATGCTTAGCCACACGAGGTGGTGACACTGGCTATATCAGGCCAGTACAGCCAGCCAAACAAGTGCAACTCCCCTTACAGTGTGAAGAAAAATAGGTTTTAAAGCATCACCAGCCTCCCCAAAAGCAAACAATGTTGGTGAGTCAATAAATGATGGAGTTCATAAAGTGCCATTTACTCCCCTCTCCGTTTGCAGCAGTAAATTCAGATCAGACTCGCGCTAGCTGTCTGGGCTCACAGGGGTCTCAATTTCTTTTTGCAAACCGTGGGTGTCAGTCACTTCTCATCCCCAACTTGTCAAGAAATAGCTGAGATGACTATAAGATATACAGCACACCTCATGTAAGCAGTGGTTTTATTTCCATCTAGCAATCGCAGATATAGTTGCTAATGTTTGATTTAGACTTGTTTCTAACGATTACAATAACATTGATACGACTTTCTCTTTATGGAAAGTGCCTCTTTGATTTCATCATTTACAGAGTTCCCTGTCAGGATGTTGAGTGAACCGTCAAGATCTGGATCTCTCTTTAGATATTACACAAGCCTTAGGTTCTGCTCCCAGTCTTAGGGTGTTTATGGCCTTGAGAAGACCACTGAGCAGGAGAAAAGATCTATTGGCRTTTTGCACCTAGTAAGAGGCAGAGAGAGCACCACTATAGAATGTTGCTGTCAGCATCCAAACCTGTGATCCTCAAACATACTGCCCAGCTGCTGCCAAATCTTGATGATGTTTATTTGATCTGTGAACTCTGCTGCTTCAAAATCATTGCAGTGATACACCTGAATCTTTCAAAGCCTGTGAATTTTGTTTCTCTGCTAGCTGAGAGCGCACACAGAGCTTGGGAAGAACCAGGTCTAGTTCCTTCCCTTTCTTATTCAAACTTCTCTCTTGCACCATCTTGCAGTGCGCCCTGACCACCTTGCTGCACATGCACAGTGCAGTAGAGATCAGTTTGGCTCAGAGTAGCAATATACAACTTTTAGCTGTGGTATTGCTTTCAAGTTATCTGAGGAGCAGACACATGGCTCTTAGCATACCACAGATCTGTGCCAATACTACTTGCTGATAGTGATTACAGGCTGCACTTGGATTTTTTTTTGTTTTGTTTTTCAAGGTGCTAAAAGTACGAGCAATTTTAGTTTTCAGTGTTATTTTTTTACCCTCTGTAACATAGCGCTTCACATTACCATTCATCTGCAAAAAGCCATTTTTAACAACTGCAGGTCAGGAGTCTGTTTTTCCTTCCCAGCTGCAGCCCACGGGGATTTTCATGATAACATTTTGTTTTAGAGCTGCATGCTCTATAGAGAAATGTGATTCAACAGCCGCCYTTCCTGAACTGTGTCCTTAAAGCAGAATCAAACCTTTTATAAAGTGTGTTTGCGGGGGGGTGTAGGTATGTGGGTGGGTTTATGTGTGTGTATCGATGTCATACATACGAACAAAGTTTTGCTCCATTTCCTCAACCTGCTTCTGACTTTCAAATCCTGTATGAATCTCAGTCTCTAGTCCTTTTTCTGCAGGACCAGGCTGAAAGCAGTGAGGGAAAGAAATGACACTTCATCTAGTTGGAGACGTTGCACTGCTGTAAGAGTCACTGTGTGGGTGAGGAGGGGGTCGAAATACATCTTATTCTGCATGAGATTGGAGGTCATTTCGTGTTCTCACACCCCAGTGGACTTCTTCCTGTTTTGATGCCTGTCTCCAACCTGTTCCCAGCTCTGGAAAGGCTCAGTAGGCGTGAAGGGGCTGTGGATGGAAAGCAGGTGGCTCCTAGCTATGCTGAGGTACTGCCCAAATCATGTAATCTGGGCTGTTTCTCAGCAAGTTTTCTTTGTCTGCTGTTTCAGTCCAAATGTACACTGCCTCTCTTCTGTTTCTTCTAGCCTCCTCCTTCCCATAGATTTTCCTTTTATGTGTTTTTTTTTAAAGCTAATTTGTTTCCTTTTTTCCTGTACATCCTTCATCTGCTCCCCTAAGGAGGAGTTGGACCTATTCCCTTTTCACTCACAGTCTCCACTTCCCCTCAGCTGCCTGGACCATCATTTGGTGCATGAGTGTGTTTTAGGGTTCTTTTTAATTATCATTATCGTCCTGAAATGACCTACGCACACAAGCTGCTTTGCATTCCTAAGGGCTGGCGTGCCGTAATGCCTGATCGGCTCTTCTCGGGCTGGGTGGGAGCTCTGTGACCGATCACAGCTCAGCTCCTTGCCTCCCTCTCCATCATCCACCCTCAAGCTTGCGCCCTGGGAGCCTGAGCAAAGCTGCATTCCCCCTGCTCTCCCACAGCTGATTGAAAAGCTTGCACCATGGATTAAGACACAAAGGTCCTAAGTGAATTAAATTGCTTGGTCTCAGCTCTTTCCTTCGACAAGAGATTCCGGAGGACAAAAGCCTCTGTAAGTTTTTTTCACATAGTTCAGCACAATTGGGGCATCTTGCTCTGAACAAAAGAGACATGAGGCTGAAGGGAAATTGCAGGGTTGATTGCTGTGCCCTGTCCTCTACTCTTCCCTCCCTACTTCCCACCAAATCCAAAGAGAAGAGGAGAAGCAAAGGGAGCAGAAATGGTGTGGATCTTGTGGGAGGCATCTTTTGCGTGCCTTGGTCTGAATGTACAGAAGGGCCAGAGCTGTCCCAGCCCCACATGTGCATTCCCTCTCCATCCTGTCACTTACATTAAAGACTGATGATTTTCACATCATTCCTGCCCYGGCAACGTTAATCTGATGTGGCTTTCACAGCTTTAGTTGCAAATCCAATTGCTTGATGGATGGGAATGTTTACCCACCCCAAATCTCAACTTTCCTGCCTTCCCCGCCTCCTAGCTAGTGTCAGCCAAGTCAGCAAGATCTCTGTCTATAAAATATACCAAGCAAGCTGCAACTTTGCAGTCTTACTGAGATTTATGGGCAGGCTTAAATGATAGAGGATTTTTTTTTTTTCGTTTTTGTCCTTTTAGGCTTTTATAAATAAACGTTTTCCTTGAGTAGTTTTGTTTTCCCGAGGTCTGTGTCAAGCCACCTCAGCTGACACACAGACCTTGTCTCTGTCTTCCGCAGCCACTTTAATTATAATGAGAACTATGGGAAACTGTGAGGTGAATTTCAGTTTCCCCAGCATGGATTAAAACTCTTGTGAAAGGCTTTCAAGACTTATATCTCCTGTTCCCTGTCAAAAGCAGATAAAATTGGGATGTTGTGGGATATTGAGGTAGGTGAGGGGAGACCAAGAATAAGATGAAACCTCAATAAAATTTGACAAAATAGCCAGATTCTCATTCAGTTTTGGCTAGAATAGGACTGTGGAGTTCTGAGCTCTATTCCTTGTACCATGGACTTCCTTGATGAGTCTAGCAAATGCCTCTTTCTCTGGGCAAAACAGGCAGTGTGATGTGTATTTGTGTTTGTGCGTGTTCATCCATGTACTACGTTGTGTGACTGCAGGACGTGTGGGGCAGAAGTGGGGAGGGCATGGGTTGTGACTGTATGAGAAGATTGATGCCACCCAGTGTAATTGGTCAAGGACCTCTTTTAACCTCTTTCAGCAGAGATAATGGGTCAGGTCATCATGACTGGTCCCTTTCTCCTACAACTACCATGACTTGGTGGCATCCTCCCAGTGCTACCTAACCGCTAACCATAAACCATTTGATTTTCATCACGTTCAGTATCCCTTTTATAATCTGTCTGTCCCACTCTCTGACTTTCTTTGAAAGGACAATGTCAAGATAAAAATCAAGTATTTGCTCTTGTACATGTAGACAAATCCTTCCTGTGCTACTTATAATGTTTCAGATTATGAAATCGGACATGATTTCAATCCTTTAATTCACCTGTCATCATTTAGGCTGTTTACTTTAGTTCTTGTGGTGCTCCCAGCTTGGGCAGTGAAGTCAGGAGGAGGATGGGGGAAGACGGATTTTGTTTGTAAGCTATATGCCTTTAGTTTTCTGTGTCAGTTGAAACCTTTATACCAGGAGATAGCCCTAGAAGGAATAACCTGACACCATCAGATCCAAGCTGCGAGAAAGCACGATGTAGAATCACCTTCCTAAAAATGTCATCTTGCTTCTCTGGTCTCCGTCATTCATGAACTACATGAGGTAGAGACGAGCAGCTTACAGCTTGCTCCAGGGAATAACAGGAGAAATTCTGATAACTAGTCTTGGCCAGAAGCTAGGTACCTTGCATGCTTCCATCTCCCTTACACCAAGTCTAAGCACATCTTAGAAATTAATCACAACGTATTTCATTGACAGTAGTTACTGTTAAAATGATTAGTTTTGCCTTTTGCCTAATGACCATTGATAGGTAGGCTGTGCTTTGTACATGGTGAGGAGTAAGACTGTCATTTCAATTGCTTGTATGTGGATATTGTTAAGACTTTAGTAAGTCCCCTTTTCTTTCTAGTGTTATTTTTCAAAGGCTGTGGATGACAAAATTCAGATTTGACCATAGCTTCCCATAGCAGTAAATTGGTGACAGAGCCTCAGTTACAATCCAGCCCTGCAAATTCATTGCCTGGTTCTCTAGCCAGCTGCTGACAGAGGTGTACAGTATTAGTTGCAATTTTGAGATTGGATGGTGGAGGGTGTTACTTGCATCTTTGCCTCTGCTTTGGTTTATGGTCTTGACCAAGTCTGTGAGCTCCTCTGATCATCTGCCTCCCCATTGTAGGATAACAACTTCCATCTGCATGTTTTATTGTAACATGCTTTATTATCCTCATGACCAAATACCTGAAAACATTTAAAAGTCTTTCTCCTGCCACTTCAGTGTTAGGAACCTAAGTAGTTTTTGAGCAAAGAAGTCTTTATTTAGCTGATCTTTTTTTACCAGTTTCTTTCAAAGATCGAGTCTTACCCAAACAATTTCTAAGACTGCCTCCTCAGCCATTTGGGTAGAAAGTTGATAGTGTGTCAAAGGAGGAGCTTTGGAGGGGGAAGACTCACTATTAAAAGGAAAACAAGTGGCCTTTGTCAAATGTATTCCTGAAATGGAAAGTATCTTTTTGTTTCACTACGGATGTGCAGGAAGGGTGAAGATAGGGATGATGATTGAAGGGGAGAGAAAACAGAGTTAAAAATCTCAATAGTGGGCACGGCCAGATGAAGAGTTAAGTGACAGAGCCTTATTCACTCATATGAATTAATAATTGATTCRGTAACAAATCACCAATGTTGCAGTAGTCATGGTGAATAAGATAATAAATGTGTCCTGTCCAGGGAATGCAATGTTGTTAGAATTCAGCTGAAATTATTCATAAATGTGCTACTTTTCCTCATCTCCAACTACTGCTAGTTTAGCTTTTCTTTTTAATCTTCCTAAGCTGTCACATTAGTTGGTGGAGCTAGTCACATTCTATATACAGTGGAATATTAAGGGGAACTGTGGAGACATTATGTCAAATTTCAATAGATAATAGACMCAAATTGGGAAACGAAGCGCCTCCATCCCTTTTTTAACTCCTCCTCTGGCTTAATAAATAAATAAAATAGAAGCCCAAAGGCTATTTAACAGCATTTAAATGTGACCCTTGCAGATTCTCTGCTCCCTGTCTGTCTTTCTGCTCACACACGGCCTCTAAGTTGGATGGGATAACAAAGGAGCTCCACAGGCTTCTGCAGTCTTTTGGTAAGATGTGCAGGTTTACACCTGAAATGTCCTAAAGGTCTCTGGTATCTGGTCTGCAGAGAGCAATCACAGCCCCTCCACACCACCACCCATGTGAAAGGCCACCATAGGTCCTGAATGTTTGTAAACCCACACTTTACTGGGGAGTATCTGAGAGGACAAGAAAAAGACAAGGAAGTTTTGGAGGTGGAGAACTAGTGAACCATAAAGGAGAAGGTGAGGCAGATGGATCAGATCTGCAAAAGATGGAAAGTGGTTAAAAAGAGTGTCATACCTTAGATGATGTGAACAGCAAAATCTCTTTCGCTTATCAGGGAAAGTGACRTCAAGAACTAACACCTGGGAAAGGAAGTCAAACAAAAAATGATAAGATACACATTTTTTGTAATCAGTGAAGGCAATTAAACTTTGTAGTAACCTTGAAGTGGTGAATTCTTCATTGCTTGATGTTTTCAAATCAAGATTTGGATGCCTTCCTAATAGAGATGCTTAGCCAAGAGCAAGGTGCTCAGTGAGTGAAATTCTGTGGTATGTGATGTAAAGGGAGGTGAGAGAGAGCARTCTGGCCTTAAACTCTGTGAACACAGTCTTTGAATACATCTGGAAAATGACAACAGTACAAAACAAAAAACATCAGTGTCAGAATGAAAAATTCTGGGGAAATTATCAAAGTAGTCAGAGACTGCAAAGAAGGAAGATAGGAAAGGCAGTGCAGAACTGAGGATTGATGATAAATAGTGCAGAAGAAAGGATAATTTGAAGGGACAACCAAAGGATAAACTGTAGAGCAGAGGAGGTCTAATGTTAAAATGAAGAAAAACCTGAGGAAGAAATCACATGCCTTCAATGTGCAGAGTTAGTCTGAACTGCAGTGGACATCTCTGAATGAAAATGTAGGTCAGGAAGTCTTCATTCCTGTTCTGTTCTGATCAGGTCCCTGGCACACAGACAATCGTATCTTTGAGCCAGACAGCAGATTGGGGCCAAACTACAGACCAGAACCATCAGCAAAGGACTGTTCAGTAATCCAGGGATACTGTGCTGAGACAGGGAAGGGGAACCACAGGAGAAAAAACTCTTTTGAAATAGATCCCAACTCTCTGTTCTTGGATGCTTGCTTACCTATCGGAAATTCATCTAAAGATCTCAAAGTTCACTGCAAATTTGACTTTTGATGCTTCTCCAATAAAATATGAGTAGTCTTGGTTTTCGCCTCTTTCGAAGATGCAGTTGGCACTGGGAGCTTCTCGCTGCTGTGCAGCAGCACAGCGCCCTGTCTCCGTCTGGAGATGGAGGAAGAGCGCAGCAGCCAGAGCAGGTTTAGCCGTGCAGCGTGTGATTTTCCCAAGCTGGATGCTCGCCAAGATGACGTTGTCAGATTGCTCGCTTTCAAAAAATGCTGCCATGGGGTCCACAGTGATCACACAAAATCAGGACCTCCCACCTTCGCCTCCCCTTCCTGGGCTCCCCGGATGCCAGCAGCGAACACCGAAGCCCAGCAGAATGAGCATCGCTTCACACAGGAGAAGACATGCTGTCTCTTCCTCTCTCTCTCTCCCTCCCCCTGAGTCACCTAATCGGCATGGTGGAAGGAGCAAGGCAGCCGTATGCGTCTCTGATTGGGAATGACGTCGGAGCGAGGAGTAGGGGGCTGGGGCTGGTTACACATGGCAAATCACATGCAGCATGGCTGTCTTCACATCCTCCTCCAAAAGGCACTGTGTTTACTCACTCTCTGCAGCATGCTGCTTCTCTGTATAAATAAAACRCACCTCCCTGAGATGCCTGAGGCTTGGGACCAGGGTTCACACGTGTGTGTGCGCGTGCCTGTGGGTGCGTGTGTGTACAGACAGACTGCATTAGACCATGCTCTTYTCCCTCCCCCATGGTTTTTAATATCAGACTATAGACGTGCTTTGCTGCTGAGGCTATGAGGTCCCTTTAAGTGAAACCCGAGCAATTTTCCCTGTACCAAGAGGGACAAATAAACTGGGAATGAAGCTGGAGGGAAAGGGAGAGGACTGGAGTCCTTGACTGGCCATTTGCCCTATCCGCTCATCCTCTCTCCCCATCTCCACTTCTACACTCCATCCTTCTCCTGCCACCTAGCCCTCCCCCTTCCTCTACACACATACACTCCTTTTATTCTCAGTAAGTTATTAAAAATGTAGACATCACTGGCTCCCAGGGTCAATATGTTGTTTTTAAATTTAAACATGAATTTCCATTTCATTGAGCCTTCAGGCCTAATGAGATGTGCTTTGACAGGAGCAGCTAGCTGGAAAAGGCATGATTGAGGGGCGAGCCAATAATATTAACTCACAGCAGAGTGTGCACACACAGCGTCGGAGCCACGAGCCTTGATTCGCTACTATCCGGGGCTCCGACTACAGCAGGCAAGGATTTCTGCTGCAGGCCCTGCAGTGAAATGTCAAATGCATTTAACCATCTGTGAGCTCCGCTTGCTCGGGCTGGCCCAAGTTAGACAGCCTGAATGGAGTTTCTTTCAGCTGGGATGACAGACGGGGCCAGGAGGGCTCCAGAAGTTGGGCCTGTCAGTTTGGAGGGCATCAGCTAAAACAAAGGAAAGAGCGTAAAGCTGCAGAGAAGGCACTGGAATGGGGCTTGAGGGATGTAGGCTCAATTCCACTGACTTACTATATGGTTTGGGCAGATCACTTCATCCTTCCAGGGAGGATTGCAGAGGTGTATTTTCATACCCTGTGTGAGAGATCCATAGTTTGCCTGAATGGTCGGTGGAGAGAGAGAGAGAGAGAGAAGCTCTCCTAAGGGAAAATTCAGTGCAGAGCGTTAGTGGTCTGAACTTCCCTGTAGAGAACACGCTTCCTCCACAGGAGCGAATATAAAGTGTGTGGGGGAAGAGCTGGCTGTATTGCACGTGGAAGAGGCGGTCACCCCACCTGTCTGTCCACTGGCCGTCCATAAACTGCAGGGAGTAGGTCTTCCCTCTTTCATTTGAGTCCTCGCTGACAAGGGACCACGAGAGCCTTAACCTGGCTGTGGCACTAGACAAGTTTGTAATTGGAAACCACATTTTCCCGGAGGTCTGAATGAAGGGTGGTTTGTGGCTGTCCATTAAAACCCCTGTTACTGTCCTGCTACTCCTAAGCCTTGTGAGCCTGTAGACCAGCCATGACAGAACAAGGCATGTTTTTCTTTCTGAAAATAGTGACTTAGTATTGAAAAACTGGAAGAGAAAGGTTGAGAAAAAAAAATCAAATTTTGGCCAAAAAAATATTTTGATTTTCAATGAAAAATTGATGTTTCCCATAGACTGAGTCTAATGAAAACAGTATTTTTTCAATCTTCCTTTTTCTTTATTGTCGTGTGTAGGAAAATCTATTTTCCAGCCAGTTCTAATCCAGACCCCTTGCAACTACAAGTCACTCAGATGGTGTCTCTCAGGTGTGATTTGTAGGGCTTCCTCAGTTTTGTTGATCCAGAATTAAAACGGAGAATTGTCTTTCTCATCATAGTTTAGTGGGTTTGCTCCTGCTGGAATCCACAGTGGCAGATGCTGATCTCTGTGTGCATGTTTATAAAATATGAAGAAGAAATGCAGCATGATATTAAATGAAAAGTAAATCAGAGTGGTAATTAATAATAAAGGCTGCTGAATATTCTGAATCTTTGAAAAGGGCTGCTTTTTCCCCCCCCTGGATCCAGTGAGCACTCGTTCGTATGAATAACATTACATGCATGAGTAATCCCTTTGAACTCCATGAAACCCAAGTTAAATACGTGTAGGAGGCCTGTGCAGGATTGGGACCAGGAGCTGTAGCACTGAGTTCGGGGCAAGTGTTGTGTTTGTACTGTTGCTTAATTGTAAAGTAGATGTAAATAGTAAGTCTTCCCTTTTCTAGTCTGTCTGGATTTTGCTGGAACGCATACCCTCTTGGTGTCTAAATCCTTCTGGGCCTGTGCATTTCTGGCCTTTAAAATGTGATATTTAGCTTTCAGAAAGCAAATAACAACCATTGTACGCTTTTTCACACCTTCCTCCTGTGGTTCTCCCAAGCACTTTTGACAACATTAACTGATGAGACCTGACAACTCCTCTGTTGAGGGCTGGCTCTCAGTGTTGCTATTTTTCTTTCTCTCTCTCTGATTCTGTATATATTTTTCACAAGTAGGATGATATTTGGATCTTCCATAAAGCTTCTCCTGCTACAGACATGATTACACAAAAAAATCTGAGTTTTCGTTTCATGTCTCTTCTAAAAATAAATTTCTAACTTCTGCAGTCATAAAATTAAGAAAAAAATGAAATTTGAAGTGTCCTTACAATACTGAAAAATCTCACAATCTTAATGAATGAATCTCATGATTTTTGAGGGAAACAGTTCGGTATGCTTTAACATTTGTTTTTGAGAATACTGGACATTCAATTCCCATTTTAAAGACAAGTGGGTAGATAAAGCGGAAGCCTAATTTAAAGTAGTGTGCCCAAAAGCACGTAAATCATCAGTGTCAGAAGCAAGAATAAGAATCTTGGAGTACCATATCCTTTGCTTTATGTCCTGGCTGACACTTGTAGTAGGAGAGACATGAACCACAGCAGCAGAGATGGTGCGAGGATTTGCTGCCTTAACATATAGAATGCTTTCTATAAGCTGAGTTTCATGAGTCAGCGTTTTGGAGGGCAATAACTTACAGTAATAAACAGGGAAAGAACACCAAGTTTGTGTGGGTAAATTTGGTTCTAAAGTGAGTGATGTACTTCGTGGTAATCAGGTACAGTTGTGATTTGAACACTTTAAAGCTTGTGAAATATGTTCCCTGTTGACTGATTCCAGCTTTTTTTTTTTTTTTTCCCCCCTACTTCCCCCTCCCCTTCCCTCTAGCTTTAGCTGTCTTTAAAGGCAGGAGCCTCAGTGGGGTATTTTGCATTGCCGCTACAGAAAAAGAGGTTAGGGAGTGCAGCCTGGAGAGGGCGAATACAAATTTCCCAGTTCACTATTGATTTTTGTGAGCTGCGGAAGGAAGCTCCTGTGGCCTCTGTATGGAGGCTGTAGGTGGGAAAGAGGGGGGAAATGATAAAGCAGGTTCGGGAACAGCAGTTCCATGTAAATTTTTTTTTCCCATCCCCACATCTTTGTGCTCAGTGGAGTCTTGGAGCGGATTCAGGCTTTTCATGTTCACAGAGAATTGGAAGCTTAGATCTCTGACCTTTTAAAAATCCATTTTGAGTCTCATCTTTCAGAGATTTAAACAAAAGATTTTGACCTAAAGGGCCATTGTTTTACACTTTCTGATAGAGGGGATAAGAAAGACTGAGAGGAAGGAGGGCAGAAACAAAGATTATCTGAAATGGGACCTGCTGATTCTGGTGGTAATTTTGCAAGTGGAAGAGGGAGGGAGAGACCTATAAGGATGCAAGCTGCTGCTTTAAACCTGTAGCAGAAAATGAGGTAAGAATATTTGGGGAGACAGACAGAACGACTGTTGGGATAATACTGCTTTTCTTACGTTAGTCAAGCTCAGCGTTAGAGGAAAAGGATCCTCCTGATTCATCCTTGCCACTATCATCCATTAGTTTCGTTGCTTTTCTATACTGTCCCTGAAGGAGTGTCTCAAATAGCAGAGCTTCAGAGAAGGACAGAGTGTGTGATCCTGCCATCAGGCATGCTGGGAGCTGATATCACTCAGTTTTTTAGCTCGAAGTTTACATTCTCTCAATAATGACTTTTTTTTTTCCCTGCAGTCCTTTCAGCTTGCGCATTGGCGCTAATAATGAAAAAAAATCCCCCCAAATCCTTCTTTACTGTCATTTTCTCTCATTTTTCTTTTCCATATGTCTGTTTCTGTTTGGAGCAGATTTTATGCTCATTTTTTTGGCAAATAGATGGGGTCAAATTCTTCACACCCCTTCTTTTCTTTACTGACCCACCCAAATAATTAAAAATTGAAAATAGATTGATACAGAATCTTCCATTGTTGGAAATGCTTGAAGGGAACGTATTCCTTTCTTACCCGTGCAAGATGGACTTTCGTAACAATGAGATACATAATAATTGAAGTTGCATCTCCGCTCTCTCCTTCCCTTCAGTCGGAAACATCGGGGCTGTCATGGGAGGAGACATCTGACATACCAGACTCCTAAGGGGTAAAACAGATTCGCTCCTCTGCTAAGCCATGTGCAAGTGGCTCACCTCAGGCCAGAGAAGAGACTAGAGCCCTGCTGTCTCTTGCTCTCGCTGGCTCGGCCACAGCAGCCTGCAATATATGGGAGGATGCGTTCAGTAAACGCGCAGGCTGCCTCCAATTGAAGCGGTTTGGTGGGAGGGATGGAGTGCAGAAAACCTTCGTTTTGCTTGGATCTGAATGATGTTTTTGGTGTCATTTCCAAAAAAACCACAGCTTATTCAGTCACACAGTCCACCCACATCTGTTTGTTCACCTGCTTCCTCTCTACCCCCGTTCCCTTCTCCACTTCCCCACGACATTTTTGAACCTATTGATCGGTTTCAACCACACATGAAAGAGCCTAGAAGTTTTGAAAATAATTATCGTTCTACTAGTTGTACAAAAATTTGGCAGAGAAAAGGGATATAAATGAGTTGCCCTGCTGAGAAGATGGTGGGCAGAGTTCAGCCCTGACAGCAGCTGGCCAATCTGCACCCATGTACCGGCCAACGCAACTGGCATGCACATCGCCCTGCATTAGCTATGGAGCTAGCAGCCTTTTGGACAGAGTGGAGGACATAGAGGAAGCTGGATTATTGAGATGGGGGAGCTTGGGACACCTAAGATACAAATCTATAGCGAGCCAAGCTTCATTAGTCTGGCTTCACACTTTGAGCAAGCAATTATTACTTCCAAAGCTCTCACAGCGTACAGAGGATGTGCCACTTAACTTAGAAAATTACTAGATCCCTGAGAAATACCAGTACCATTGAAAGACTCAAGATATGTACAGCCAACCCCAAGTGCGTTGAGGTGGGTGGAAGTAAAGTTAGCTAGTTGCTAGTCCAGCAAAGGGGCAATTTTGGAATAGCTTGGAGGCAGGGAGGTTAAGATCTAAATATGAGAGGAAGTTGCTCTTTGGAAAAGAAGAAATCTTCCCCGTACAATAATCAAAACGTGGAACTCATTGTTGCAGGATATTGTGAAGATCAAAAAATATCTATAGGGTGAGAGAAACCAAAAAGTACTAGGCAAATTCATACAGAAGGAATCTATTGGTGGGTCTTAGATGTGATTGCCCATATAACCTATTTCTCAGAAATTTCCATAACTGCTGATATCCAGAAGATGAGAGACTCTGGCCAGGAGGCATTAACCTGTGCTATTTCTTATCCTCCATCCATAAATACCTTCTTCTGATTACTGTCTGAAATAGAGGATTCATTAACTGGGTCTATAGTACTGCTGTTTTCATGATTTTGTTCTCGTTTGTTCCGAGTGCTATTAAAGCAAGGAGTGAATGTATTGGGAAAGAATGATTGGGAAGGAGCCATGGACAGATTGACAAAGTTGCTGTGGGATAAGGAACTGATAATTGTAGCAGATTTATGATGACCTTTATAAACAGGCATTGGAACCTTGAATTCAAGGGGGAAGCCGTTAACCCTTTTGCAGAGATTAAAAATAACATCATAGGGCACTTGGAAGCCTGCAGAAATTTTCCTCCTAGTGACATGCTTTCCTCTGGGTCTGATCTGAAAAGCTGTGCATCTTCCCAGGGGTTAAGCTTCAAATAATAGATAAAGAGTGCAGAGAAAGAAGTTGCTTTCACACTTCATAAAAGCAGGACGACTTTCCACCTGGGAGCCCGCAAGTGGGGCCCCTGAAAGACCTGCAAGGTGTGTTTAAAACAAAAGTGAGGGAGGTTAAGGGAAAACTGCAGTGATTAGATCCAAGGGACCAAGTGTTCCCTGTGTATAATCTGATTATTGAAACAGTGACATCAGCAGAGTTTTGCTGATTTATTCTGCCTGTGATTTAGCCTAGTCTTTTCTTTGTGAAACTAAGAAAAATTAAATTTAGTCTACGTAGCTGGTTAGTTTTCTTCTTACAAGGTATTCTCACATCATATGTTTTTTGCAATTTTGCAAAACTATCCATCTGAAAATCTCAACGCATTTTAGAAATACAGAGTCTTTGGCTTTTGAAGGGTAAAAGTATGCACCTTGATGAGAACAGTCACAGATTTCCTTAGGTTTTGGTGACAGCTGTGGTCTTCAATGTACTGAGTTTCCCAAGATTTTGGAGAGAAGATGGGAATTGTTAGTTCCTTAGTATGTGTGGGGAAACTGAGGCAAGGAGGGACGATAGGACCACCTGGAAGATGTCTGTGGCAAAAAAATCCTAGTACAGCACACAAGTTGGAAGGGAAGGGGCACCTGTTGTCCTGCAAGGCAGGACCAGACTTACTTAAATGGTGGATAACTGGTATCCAGCAATCCATGAATGGATCCATCAGAAGATTTGGGTTCCCAAACCACTAATGATGATGCTGAGCTATCCCTAAGAAGGCCTGGCTTCAGCTGCCATTGCTGCCACCTTGGGAATGGCATGCCTAGGCCCACAGTCTCTCTGTCTCAGGATAACAGACATTAACCTGGGATTTATTTCCAAATCATGCCATGTTTGTTGTTGATGTTTGGCCTGCCCTGGGAGCACTGGGCAATGCCTGGTAGTAGAGTGAGCCCTGGAACCCAGGAGACCGCTCTGTACAGTGGTTTTCTGCTGGCTGTTGTAGTATGGAGGTTTTTATCTACCGCAGCGCAACAGATGGAACACCAGTTCCCAAATGACAGGCTTTGGGAGTGCAGAAAGGGAGGACATCAGTGGAAACAGGGAACTTCTGGTCTAAAGGATAACTTGAACTGTGGGCACAAGGCCACGATGACACTTACGGGGAGAGGTCAGAGATATGTGAACTTGGAAGGGGGGTTGGCCATACCTGTCAGCAGAAAAATTTTAACCTAGCTGTCAAAATTAACCTCTCCTTCTTCTGTGGGATGTGTCTCTGAATGCGCAAGTCCCTCCTCCACGGTCCCAGTTAGGTCCAACGAAGAAGAGAGAGAGGCAGGGAAATGCAAGCTCATTCATTTTTGTTTTACCTGATCCTCTCAAATGCACGTGATTTACCTCCCGAAACTTCTATTGAGGGAAGATTTGGGTAGAGACTTTTTAGGTGCAGAAGAGCTGAGTCCCAAAGATGATAAATGGCTTAATATTATCACAGTGACTGAAACATGAAAGGAACCTAGATGTCCTGACTTTCCCCAACTTTACATGTTTTACATGCTTTTTACCCTGCTTTTCTTTGCAAAACAGTTGTGCTAAAGCACACTCTGCCCTGAGCTGCATGGGAACTGCCATGCTTTACAGTTGGTGAATCCATCTTTCAAATTTTAGCCAGGCTGGTAGGCCTTTCTCTTGACTCCTTGTAATTTACAGTCACTCCTCTCCACGTTTAATTGTGTTTGTAAATAACCAGTATATCATTTGGAGGAAAAATAAAAGTGCAAAGGATCTGTTACGGGATAGATTCGTAAACCAAACCTTTCTGCTGCAAATAAGGGATGGAGAGGAGGAGTCCTTTGGTGTTTTATTTCCTACACAATTAGAAAGCTCTCATACTGCTGTACATAAAACTCCAGTAACCATAGTATTGAGATCACTGTTTTTCAGGGTGACCAAAACTGTCCTTTTGCACTTCTCTGCCATTTACTGGCAATGAGCCTGAACGTATTTTGTATTTGTATGGGGTGGCAACTGGCTGTTTGCTCTGTGCCTGTGCAGCACCCAGCACAGAGATTTTCTAATTCAAAAAGAAGATTCTGAGGACATTGCAATGGTAAAAATATACAATTGTGTTGGGCGATAGGTCATTACTGTGCTGACTGCATTTGTTCTTTAAGCAGCCGGAGAGAAGCCAGTATATCCCAATAGCTAAGAAAGGATTTGCACGCCTGGCTGGGGATCGCAGTGCTTTATCTGCTCTAGTGAACCAAGCCTCCAGCTCCCTGTAAGGCAGAGAATACAGTCACTTAGGACCTCTTCCTTTGTCACTGAGTTGCAGTGTCCCACACCAAGAGAGTATTTAATGTAAAAAGGGAGGAATAGAACTGAGGTCCTCTTGTTCCCTAAACAGCATGCTGTCCAGTTTCTATTCGTAACACTGGATCATCTTTTCTCTGATTAAAAGACTCAGATATTGATGAAAATATTCTGTTCTCTATTGCATCAGTGTTTTTAGATTTTGATTAAAAACCTGGAAAAACATTCTTATCCCTGGAAGAAAACTGAGAGAAGGTAATGGGAGGGACTAGGAATCTTTATTTTCCCGTGAAGTTTCAGAGCCGTTTCCTGTCACCTGAACGTCATGGTGGCTTAATCAGCCTACAGGATATCCATCCCATGGGCTATGGAGGAATCCTTGCACAGCGTCAGTGGCAGGTTCGTGATATCTGTAGCATAAAGCAGCTTATCCCATTTTTCCATTCTGGCACCTTCTCACCAGTAAGATGTTGGCAAATTGGAGGGAGTTCAGACAAGGGCCACAAAAATGATAAAGGGCCTGTGGAGAGCTGACTTATGAGGAGATATTAAAAGAACCAAATACATATAGCTTGGGTAAAGGATGACTGAGGGGAGGGAGAAGAAGGGAAGGCAATATTTATCTCCATGTATTTGCAAGGGTGTAAATTCCAAAGCAGGAGATGAACTGCTTATGATGGTATAAAGGGAGATTTACTAAAAGTTGTAGTAGGAAATTAAGCAAAGGAAATTTTCAGCTGAATGTCAGGAGAATTTTGTTAACAGTAAGATAATGATAATAAACACTTACATAGCATTTTGATTGTGCGCAGGGGCAAACAGTAGCAAACTGCTTTCCACATGCAACTTTTCTGGGCAATAGGGAAGGATTGCTCTTCTCCCCTGTCCTGCTGCTTGAGAAACTGCTCAGTGCAAAGAGCTCTGTTCTCCCTCTGATACGTGCAATAGATGTGGTTAAAAATCCTGGTCTAATCACAACTGGCTTTACTGGTATTAGGCTTGGCTAGACCTTTGCGGTGTTGCCTGGTAATGTGTCGCGTAACTCAGTTGTGGGGTGTCTACTGCCAACGTTTCCAAAGACAAACAGATTGGTGTAACTTTCTCCTAGGCAAGGCAAGCACAAGATGTGGCTGTCTTCTTGTGGTAGTGGTTTATATTCGTGTTGCTCTGAATAATACTGCAAAACTTGCCGTAAGTCAGTGACTAAACTGAGGCCAGCATCTCTGCTTTCCAGCCCTGGATCAATTCAATACAACAGTTCTGTATTAGCACTCGCTGAACTGAAAAGAAATTGTCCACCACCTGCCCAAGGCAAGATGACATCTTCGTGAGATGGTGGAAAGCTGGTAATTGGGGACCTTGGGATCTGTGGCAGCGTGGTGAGAATACCAGAATGTCCCTTGCAAGGGCCAGTCCCATATAACCCTAGTAGGTGCATTCACGGTGGAAAGCACTGGTATCTTAAGCGTCTCATGTTAATTAGTGATCCTCATCTGATGCACGTCGAAGCCAAATGGGAGTCTGTCACTTGACTCTGTCAAATAGTGGGGAATCCCAAAGGTCCTATGATTTTTGCACACTGTGCCAGAGAAATATTTCACACAAGTGAAGACGAAAGCAGGGTGGGTCTCTCTTTCTCTTATTTATTTATTTTTGAATGCAGTCTTCAGTGTCTAGGACAAAAAAAAAAAAAAAAAGAAATTGTCAGATGTGTAAATGCAAATTTAATGAGTGCTTAAAAAATCCCTTCAAATCAATGCAAAAATATTCCACTGTGGAGTCATTTTGATTAAAAAGAGGGGGGGCAAAAAAAGGAGGAGGTTGCCTGAAATAAGCAAAATTTCAAGCTAATGGGAATCTCATTCATTATTTAATCCACTCCTTATCTGAAATGTACAAAAAATGGAATCTAATATGGCGTATGTATGTTGTTGTCTTAGCGAAAAGACAGGGGCAAAGGCCTGCAATTTCACTTAATATATTAAATCCTACTGCAGGCTTTGAGCCAGATTAATAACTCTAGCGAGCTAGAAAATCCCAATATATATTTTTTCTAGCTCCATGCATGATGCGGCTTGATTCATAAGCAGCTCTACCGCTGGGCTTTATTAAATACAAATAAAATATCTCTTCTATTGCAAAAGCCCACAAGGTGACAGAAAGAGGAGAAGAGACTGTCCTTGCTAGTTAAAATGTATTTTCTTTGGCTTCCTCCTCCTTACCTCAGCCCCCAAGTCCCAGGTCCCTAGAATATTTATACAGACATAACACTGTGCATAAAAACCAGGGGGATAGACTGAAAGGAAAGAATTTGTTCCCGATCACGGGGGCATGCTTGCGAAAAAGACCCTGCAGTATTCCTCCCCTCAAGTGGACACGACTCAATTTTATGCCCGCTCAATAGCAGAGTTTCAGCAGCCCAACGCGCTCCCTCACCGTCCCGGGCAGCTGGTTTGTGGCTGATTTAACGGCGCTACCGAACGCCACGCTGGCAGCCCCACCGCAAAACCTGCGCTGCTGCTTCGTTTGCACGGCAGCCTGCCCGAACCCCAGGCTCGAGAAGCAAAAATGTTGTCAGTGAACTCAAAATCATATGGCTGGTTTAAAAATCGTGAGATTTAAACTGAAAGCTACAGAAGAGCGACTTTTAGGGCTCCTTTCCAGGCCTTTCACATGCACACTCAATAAAACAAAGGATTTGGGAGAAAAGGGAAAATCAAGATTACACAAGCAGCATTGGTCCTGCTTATAAATTACAGCACTAGTTTGGGAAATCCACCCTATTTCAGACAACACTGAAACACATGCTGTGTGTATAGCTAAGCATGTACTTAAATGCTGCCCTGGAATGGGATAGATTTACTCATGTGCTTATCTGCTTTTCCTAAATCTGGACCCCTGTACACACTATATGCAAGGCCAAGTTTTTGGGGTCAATAAAGGAGTAACTGGACAGAGCTTCCCAGATAATCGGACTAAATCCTGTTTTTGTTGCCTTGGTTTCTTACGATTCTATAAAAACCAGGAATGTGCATTGGGTTGGACTCTGGTAAATCCCTGAATGGAGGACCGGAAAAAATCTAGGAACACCAAATTTTTTCACGGCAGTAGATCTGGTGAAGTAGATACAGTACAAACGTGTTGGAGACGTGCTCCAGAGAGGTTAGATTCAAAGCAGGCAAGCAAAATAGTGGAGAAAGTTATTCCCTGTTCTGCAGTGGGCGAACAGAGCTGCCCTGCTGTAGAGCAAGTGAGGTGATACCAGTTAAAGCACTTCGGGGGATGATGGTGCCCTCTTAAGGTCTGATTCAAGCCATCACTTGATCTTTATAAAGCAAACAGAAGAATTAGATCTGATTTAATGTATTTCTCCAGAGAAGATGGAGCTTTAAGTGTACTAGAACAGGATAAAATAACCTCCCCAAGGTAATTTCCCAACTTTTTTTTTTTTTGGTTTTGCTTTTTTAAATCATGGATGACCAAAAAAAAGAGAGTTGTGTTGTTTTTGTTTTTTTAATTAAAGGAAGAAGAAAAATGGGGACATGAGATATTGCTGCAGGTTATCGGATATCTGGCAGTGAAATAAGAATGTAGTGGATTTTATTGCTGCTGTTGTTTTTAGGGGGGGGAAATGTGTGTAAAGTTATTTTTAAATCCACATTAGTTACTTGATGGATTTTTCCACTCGCTCTTGGCGTAGACCCAAGGATTCCAGTCCAGACTGTGCTGAGCTGATGGAAGTGATGTCTGAAGGGACCAAGGACGTGGATATGATGCAGGAGGAAGGAAAGTTTTCCKCCTGTGTCTGCGAGGAGTGTTTTTGTGTCTCAGGTTGGGGGCTGCCTGTCAAACTGCTCTCATTTTACTGCGTGCAGCATCTGTGTTGTGCCCTGAGCAACAAGTGAGGAGAAAATAACCTGAAAGAGCCTCTCAGGCTGACAGAAGGTGGGCCTATACCAGGGTTAGGCTAGTCCTTGGGACTATTAGAGGTGATGATTTATTATAATGTGCACTGCCATGAGATGGAGAGGTCCTGTTTAGGGATAAAAGACCCAGAGTACTTAGCGCTGACCACATGCAAAATGAAAAGATGGTCCTTGACCCAAACTGCTCCGAGATGTGAACACATGAGAGAGGCAGTGGCTGCAGCAAACAGATGGAGGGAGAGCAAGGTAATAGAGAGCGGGTTATGATTTGGTCGGGAAGTTGCAGTGATAGCACACCAGCTGCCTCGTGGGCATTGAGTGGTTTGGAAGTGTCACAGCAAAGGTGAATTTCAAGGAGGGATTGCGAGACGGACTCTGTAGTAGATGCCTCTGATGTTGGCAGGTCTTTCACATCCCTGGTAAGCTAAGGTCTCTGGGCAGTAGAAACAGCTGACGTAGCTTTGGGGTTAAGCCAACACCATCATACTGTTAGGATGTTTATCTGAACCAACCTTCACAAAAGGCTTTCCCATGCCTACCTAAATATTAAGGACTCGGAGGCTTTTGAGGACAGAAGGTATCATTTCTCCTGACCTTCTGGATATAATAGAGGCCATGGAATTACAGTGATTCCTGCATCAGGCCCCCACCACTTCAGCTGAATCACAGCAGCGCTCTCGGGAAGACACACTGCTAATATAGAGCTGTCTCGCTCGTCAAGAGCCTTCAAGGGAGCTGGTGTCTCGGTTTTATAGGGTCTGTGTACGTGGTTGTGCTGTGTGTGAAATATAGAAGTACATATTCTTGTGTTGTTTTTTGACTGTTTGTTAAACAGGTGTAAGGGCTATTCTGAAAAGCTCAGGGTTTTTGAGCACAGTCATGTGTACTGCAGAGGCAGCAACTGAAGGCTAATTTGAAAAATTCACGCTGGACACTGGGACAAGATGTGCCCTTTAAATGATGGTCAGTGACCCAGGAAGAATTTCCTGAGTGCAGGAGGACCTCGGTGGAATTGTTTCATGTCTGCAAGTGTGTGGCTAAGCAGTTTAAATGGAAATAGTACTAAGGGTATATTGCTTTCCTTTGGCTTATGTTTTAAAGTGCTTATCCTGTGCTTCAAATGCTCATGATTTTGCAGAAACTGAGGTTCAGCAGAAGCGTTTCCAGACTTAAAAAAAAAAGTCAATAAAATTCAAATCCTTTTTTAATTTACATTTTTTGTCCTCTTTGTGCCTCAAATGCCATGTCCCTCTTCCTCTTTCATGTCCCTTATATTGCCTATTTCATTCAAAGGACCTGTAAATTTTAGTGTTGACTGGGAGCATAAGCAATGGGATTTAGTTAAGGCAACTGGATTCAGGCTCTGGTTTTTAGCTATACCGCAGACTTGCTTGAAGAGACCTGAGTGAGTCATGAGGACTTTATGAAAAGAAGCAGATAGAAAAAGGGGTGATATTTGCTTTCAGAAACTCATTGTCAATCTTTTCTATGTGTATGCTAGCATATGCCAGAGAGTATGTTTTCCTTTGGCTACAGTGCTGAGCACACTGGAGTCCTGATCCTTTTTGGAGCCTCCAAATACAACCGGAAAAGAAAATACAAATGGTAAATTACAGGAAAATTAAAATGATTCCCATAACTGATGGAGTTAACAGAACGTGCGGTTATTATCTACCTGCCTCTAAACTTTCATCCCCTCATCCACTTAAATGCCTTTTCTCCATTTTGACCATGTCTGTCTAGTTTGTAAGTTCTAAGTACCCAGTCTCCAAACGCGTTGTTTCAGGCACTGGTAAGAAATAGTGCTATCACCAGGACAGAAAATTGATTAGCCCGTTTTCTCTGTTCCAACTTAAGAGGAGAGTAAAGCAGTAAATAGCGTTAATGTCGAAAAGTGAGTTAGATTTCTAACACTGTTTCTGCTTTAATAGTTTCTTCCATTTGCTAATAGCCCAGATAATAGCAACTGCCCTTCAATAACATGTGTTGTTTTGTTTGTGTCTTTCTTCTGACAGCATCTTTTTAAAATAACATGTTACAGCTCATTCATGAAATAGTTATCAATTCTGTGCTTGTTTGTTTCTTCAGGCAAGCTGAGTACGTCCTTGTTAACACTAGCTGTCAGGCACTGTGTACCTGCAGGCTGTGCTCAGCTTCCCCCTTCTAAGGGTCTCTCACTCAATTAAAATTGCAGATACAAATTTCAGGTGCTTTGGAATACAGCTTTCAAATCGAAATGCCGATTTCACACTTTGCTGGGAAGCCGAACTGCACGGGACTCGGGGTGACGGCTGCTCTTTCTCCGAGCTGCGTGAGCCGTAAGCAGAAGTGTCCCTTGAACTCTGAAGAGACTGAGCCAAATTGGAATCTGAACTCTACAGGCAGGCTTATTTTGGTATTACCTGTTCCAGAGCTGCTATCTTATTTATCTCATAAATTCCTCCTTAAGCATACTTTTACCCTCCATACTGTTCTTTTCAAGTCCAGGTTTCTTATCATTGCTGAATCTGAACACTTTCTAATAGTGTGCTAACCATTTGGGCTATTATGTCATCTGTAGCTAATTTTCTTTATCATCCTTTCCCCAGCAGAGAGAGGAGGATGGTGTTTTGATAGGGTTTCCTTCGTCTTTGCAATCCACATGCTGCTCTGTGTTAATATTTGAGGCAGCAGATCAAATTATTGTTTCCTGGCTACAAGAAATTGGTGTGGCTAGAATGCTCCTTTGTTTCTGTATTTGTTCCAAAATACTATTTTTGTCTTGAAAATTATGGTTCATGATTAGCTTATCTATTTGGAGAAAAAGCGTATTGGGCTTTAGGAGCTTGTCAAACACAGTCCCTAACATACAGCATTCAGTTTTTTGTACATGCATGATCCATGCCTTTAAAGTGTCTTTTGATGATTAAGTGACAAATTTGTGATCTGGGATTGGCTGGTAACTTCCTTTTCTTTCATTTCACTAGTCTTTCCAGCCTACCCCTGTCAGTCTGTTTTATCCATCCATTTTGATGCCTAAATTATTAGCAAACTAAGGCAGAGATCATTTACTTTGGGGTATCTATTCAGTGCTTTTCCCAAGTATCTAATCTCAGACTGGTGATTGTAGATGCTACAGTAATTTATAATTGCAATTATTGAGTGTTGACAGTTAAATGGTATGTAATAAGAGCCTTTTAGCTGCATACCGAGTTTTATCCTAGTTTATCATTCACGTTTCATTCAAAGAATAAGTCTCATAAAGTCTTAGTTTTGTAGATGTAGATCAGAAATGTTTGCAGAAGAGTGCTACTTGATTGTTTCTGGCTTGGTACCCTTGGCAAAATACTATATGGAAATAAACAATAAATCAAACTCAATCCAAGTTTTTGAAATTCAGAGAAAAATGTGTTCATTAGCTTTAAGAACAGGTGAAATTGTCCTAAATTAAAAACATGAACTGGTTTAACTATAATATATACTTTTAATGTATTTGGGTAGTGTAGTTCAAATCCCTATGAATAAATCCGTATTTCTGTTTTTCAGCTGCTCTAATTGGTTTAAGTTATGTGAATATAAACTGGGATTGTTACTTATTTGGATCTCAGAATATCCATCTAGCCTTTTCCTTGAATGAAATACCCTGGTTTGAATTTGTATCTTAAAAAAAAAAAAGATGCAACTTGGCATGGAATAATCCCTTGATATGTGTGTGCACAAGTCCATTTAGATAACCAGATTCCTTGTTCTGTGACTGTGTGCCAAGCCTGTACCTGGTCTCTGGGCGATGGAGCTCACAGCTATCTAGAGGAAAAGAGATCCCTTACCCCATATCCCYGGGAAGTACTCCTCTCCCCTTCACTGTGAGGGAAGTTGTGATTGCTCAACATTTTGCAAGACTGGCTTAGGCTCCCAGTGCGCACACTTCTCACAGACAGATGCTCTGGCTTGCAGTAATCCTACCCCTCTCAGGTCTTTACCTCTTCCTTCGGCTGAGACTTTTCTGAGTTGGGAAACTCAAAAAACTTCCCCCCAGACTAGCAATTCCTTCCATGTTATGCAGTGAAGCCAGCAGAGCTTGACAAAAAGTGTGTGTATGGATGAGCATGGGGGAAAGTTTCTGGATTGCAAGTGCGAAGTTTGATAAATTACAGGCGAGTGTATTATTTGTGGTACTGTGATTGCGATTAGACGAGATATCACCATGGTTTCTTTTGACATTATTTCCTCGAGATTAAGCAAAGCATAATAGTCTGATGGAGTTGAAGTTTATAGGAAAAGAGGTTAGAACATTCATTAAACTTTTCTGTATTTATCTTACTCTTCTTGCAAGATGATTTCTTTTAAAGCCAAAGCCAGATACTTGAATGAAAAATGATCCATCTCCTTATCCTATCCACTGCATCTCATGAAAATTGACCTCTCCATTAGATCAGGTGATCAGTGGAGCATAACCCAAGTTTAATGGCCATCAAAGAGAAAACCAATTTAGTTTCAGCTGCTTTGACAGGAGTGCATCTGCAGGACTTTGAGCAGACCAATCAGACATTTTTTATCTGGTTGTTGTGCCAGTCTTTGCTAAACTTCAAGTAATGATCTCTCACGGCTGTCCCTTTGCTACTGGTGCTTTGTGCTAAAGATAAGTTGCTGGGTGATTCATAGGAGGTGTTGTCAAAGCCTGGACTTCTGTACGCGTGAGCACTATCATGTCACCCTCTTGTGGTAAAGATAAGGGATCTACTCTTTCTTCAACTGGCTGAAAATCCTGAGCTTTTCCAGTGTCAAAGAACCACTAGTGAGCTGAAATACTAGGGCTTTCTCAAACTGTTGTCTTCTGGATTGATAATCCATTTCTATCACAAAGTGAATTCTAGACTTCAGTAAGATACTTCAGATCCAGTAAAAWTTTTCAACTAGCTCCAAGCACTTCTGCTTCTTTCTGAAATTGATCTTCACTAATAGGATCTGGTCTTGATCATATGTTAGAACTGCAGTGGTATGTAAGGGAGGTTGGTTGGTTGGTTGATTGTTTTTTTGGTAGGGCAGGGTTAAATACATAGTCATGCTTCCAAGAAGAGTGTTTGGGAACATCCAGACTGAAATGATACTGATAGATCAAGCTGATGAGGATTGCATTTTCCCCTTGGGTTTTGATAGCGTTCCTCCTGAATAATCACTTGCCAGAGTGAAGTTCCAGAGCAAGGTACCTGTTAATGCAGATTAGTCTCGATCCATAAGAGTTCCTATTTTTCCTTCTTTGTTCCCTCTACTGTTGCATCTCTTTCAAATGTCCAGGTTACTGACTAGTGACTTCTGTGCCTTCGGGACACAGTACAGGGTTAAAAAAATAAATAAATAAAATCATTGTTATAATCCATTTGGGACCTAGCCTAAATATGTTCCCTGTTCCTGTTCCAGGGAACTTGTGTCTCTCTAGACTCAGATCTGGTGGAAAACATTGCCACATGATATTAGCTGACAAGAACAATTTTTACTGTGATTCAAAATAGGCCTTTAAACACAGAGAAGAAGAGAAAATGCATGGAGAAACTAGTAAATAACAGAAGGAAATATTTTAAGATAGAGTAATGCAAAGCTTCCAAATTCAGGACTTAAACCAACCTTTAATGATTAGGCRTTAGGAGGAAAGTTTCCATGGGAACATATTATCTCATCACTCTCTACTTCAGTGTTCCTTGTGTCCTCAATTGAAACAGCTGGAAGTGGCTAAATTATGTCGTTTCATTTGTTTCTCATTGTATGAAACTTTTTTCTATTGCCACACTAAAAAGTCAGTCTCCCTCTCTCTTCCCCTCCTCCTTTCTTGGCCCAAAGAATGTTTAATTATTTATACAAGTGGAACATCTCCAACAAAAGAGATGGAGAGAGAGGGAGGGAGTAAAATGGAGAGAAATTGTTTTAGCTTTGCTGGTGTGGAGTTGATCCCAGTCTTGAAATAAATATCAGCCTTTTTGTACTTCATTATTTACCAGTTAAAAAAAAAAAGAGAGAAAAATCATGAACCTCTGATAAATAATTCAGGCTCCTCCATCTGTGAAAATGTTGGATTTGGCCTAATTTTCCTTATAAACAAAGATCATCATCTGCTCCAGAAGATAAAATCCGTAGAATTTAGGTTCTGAAGGGGCATTTTTTCCCTGCCAGGATCTGATAGATTTTTCCCCACACATACACAATTAAAAAGCCAAATCAGAAAATTATAATAGAGGAAATATCCCTGTTCCTGCTAAAATGACTTCAAGCTACTTCACTGAAATGCAGGTCAACAAGAAAAAAGTTGTTTGGCTTTGCCAGGTCCTGCTATTCGGTTCCCAAATCCCTTTGGCAGCAAATCTTAGATGTTGATCACTGACCCAGAAAGGAGACTCCACCATCAAGATGTGTGATGGAGCTTTTGAAGAAACACAAGAAGTAACTCCACCTTGGTCTGATGTAAGGTCTGTATCCTGTGTTGTACAGAATGAACATCTCTTTCAACCTTAAAATCATATATGATGAGTAGTTTTGCCTCAGCTTTTCTTTTCAGGGATTTCATATTTTTCAGAGCCATAGAGAGATGTCTGGGTAAACATGTAAATGTTATTTTTGCAGGTCACCTGAAATCAGTAAATTCATAGAGCTAGCTGCAGCCCTGAGTAGTTTCTGGGTCAGAGATTTCAGGTGGTAAGGAGTTCGGGTTGGGACTCAGCCTGGGATTCAGGTGAAATGGGACCTCGCTACAAGTCCGTTTATGACCATGAAATGGTTGATGTCTGTTACATTCTATCTTCTGCCTCTGAAGGTTCAAGTGGGAGGGCAGTGGTGTGCAGCTAACTTCTCTGGGCATTGCAAAATTTATTTGCTTAACAGTGGTTAAATACCACCACAAAGGTGTGTGAGAAGCTGAGGTAGGAATGGAAGGAAGGTGCCCAGGGCTACAGTCTAGGAGATAGTGTTGCATCCTAAATTTATGGAATTCAGAAGGGAAGGAAAGTTGCAAGAAGCAAAACCTTAATCCATAACTTAGCAAAATACAGTGAGAAAATATGGTTGAAGGAACTCTGCAAGGTTTTGGGTAGAAAAGATTATGTGATGMTGGTAAGCACATTAGAACGATGGCAGATGCTTCTTTGCGTTTGGCTTGTTCCTTTGATTTCATAGAGGTTTGGAAAAAACAAGCCAAATTTGATCACAGCTTGTTTGGCAATTATTGTATTCATGTATGCATGAAATTTCTGATGGGAACTTCTCAGGGAGAATTTGTGGCTGAATTATCATCATTTCTCTCCTAAAACTCTAAAAATGTTAATGAGGGTTGGCTCAAAAACTTGTTTTAATGTAACTTTAAAACTAGATTAGTCCAACAGAAATTTCCTGAAAGTGACGACCTTCTAAAAAACAAACCAAAAAGCTCATGAGAGCAGAGTAGAAGTTTTCTTTCAACTGTTACTGTAATGAACTCAGCTTTGTAACATCCAAATCAAATCCAGATATCTAGCTCCGTCAGATAGGTGGGATATATATTTAGCTGTCACTTATACATGATTCTACTCAATAATAAACGCAATGTATAGAGAAGGAATCCATCATAAAGTGTTTAGGAAAAAAGCAAACAAATAAACAGGGCTTAGTATTTCTCTTCTGGGTTCGAATCCAAAAAATAGCTACATTATGAAATGAAATAGATGTGGATTCTTGGAGTATATCCAACTTGCTGGACACTTCTCACAGTGTGAGAGCTGTGACTTTACTTTGAAGAAAACAAAACAAAACAAAAAAGAAATCCATGTTAGTTTCTGATATGCTTTCAGTGCCTTTAGGAAGTGGCTTTTCCAGTACAGAGTGGGCGTAAGCTGCGATGTCCAAACGCTAGGTAGTGCTCCTGAGGTCTGCTGCAGCATGATGGAGTAAAGCGGTTGTGTTTGAGCACTGGGGTGCTCAAAGGCAGTGTACGTTGGCTCATCCAGCGTGCTCATCCAGAGGAACAAAGTCTGGACTGAACTGGATAAAGTGAAGCCAAACATTTATCAAGCTATTGAGAGGCCTTGATCTGTTCATCTTCTAAAGCGATGGGAAGAAGTGGAGGTGGAGTGGAATAGGCAGGATTTTTGGAGAAGTTCTCCTAAGCCTGTGGTTTTGACAGGCTCCCTAGCCTGTAGGTTAGCCTCTGCACTCCCCTCTTGCTCTGTGGAGATACGGTGAATGCTGTCTGGAGCTGTTGTACCCCGAGAGGAAAGTGTTTATATCATGTGGGTTAGAGAAACAAACCTGACTGAATTCCCCAAAGGGAACAGTGAGTTCTGAAGCTTTCAAGGCCTTGTTTGAAAGATTTTTTTTTTTTTTTTTGGTCTCTTTCCTTTCTATTTTCCCTGCAATCTGAACAGCATTTTAAAGAGCATTGCACAGAATTCAGAGAAAACAGAAGAGGAGAGATTTTCCTAGGGGTGTCCCTTCCACCAGAGCAGATAAGCCACCGTGCTGGTTTCTTCAGTGGGGCAAGAGGAGAAGATGGAAGCCCACCTTTCTCTTTTTCCCTCACCAAGCCAGGCCTGGCCTTGCAGGGACAAAGAGAAGGAAAATGAAACTTGCTTTTTGGAAGGGGGAGAGAGATGAGGATAACTCTTTGCAGTTATTTCCAGTCCCAGATTAGGTAGATTCTGGGAGGTGACGTCCCTGTTAAGTATTTGGGGAATCAGGCTGTCCAGCCCAGCACTGCTGGAAAATCAGCCCTTTCACAAGGATCCTATTTTTATTTCATCAGCAGCCAAGTCCTGGGGAACAGCTCCGTGTATGCGAATATGTGAGCGTGAGATAGTTATGAAAGACCAGTCTGTGACCTCCTCACTTTCAGCAGAAGGTTATTGTCTTAAATAGCACATCCAGCTTGCAATTCCCTCTTTGATCCTTTGAAACTTCAGCTTAGCCACCTGATATAATTTTCATCCCACCCCCCCCAACTCCTTGCAATCCCTCCTCCCACCCACCTCCCCCCCAAACATTCGAACACATTATAGCAGGAACTAATTTTGTCTGGACTATTATTAGATCATGAGATCAGGGCAACATAGAGGTCGTAAAATGTTTCATTCTCTCTGAATGGCCATCGTGCCCCTATCAGGTACCATAACGTTAGGTTTGCTTATTGTGCAGATTGCTTGAGTTGCAAATTGCACATTATCCGGCTTAAACACCTGGCATTTACATTCATTATAACCCTGACACCCCCTCTTTATGGCCTCCCGCGAGGGCCTTCCAATTGGTCAGAAGCGCAAATGAATGTTTTACGATTATGATGAATAATGTGGAGGGAAAAAAAAAAAAATCTCGGTGGTCGCCGTATCATAAAAAAAAAAAAAAAAAACAAGAGAGAGAAAGAGGGAGGACTTTATAGAGTGCTTTGACGTTACAGACCTTTTTGCCAGAGGAGTGGCAGTGATCTCTGTGGCTGGAAACAAATTCGCTGTGGCTGAACTATTGTGCAGAGCTAAACTGGAAAAAAAATAGCTGTCAGGAAGGAATAAAAATGTGCCCTGGTTGAATGAAGGGGAGGGCGTTAGAGTCTGGGCCAAAGAGTTAGAGAGAGAGGTTAGGGTCCTGGCGTTGTTGCTTATTTGCTCAGTGATGCCAGGTGAACGGCTGCACGTACCTGCATGCCTCGGTTTCCCCATGCTGTGGGGATGCTGTGGGTGCTCTCCTCCTGCCTTACAGAGAGTCCTTAATGGGTGGATTTATTAAAGAGTCGATGGCCCAGTATCAGTGGACTTAGGAGTTCTGTTTTCAGGGAGTGCAGAACCCAGGTTTTAGGGGACAGTAGATATGCAAGGCTCTGATGCCTTGTTAATACTCTGCTCCGCGGAAGGACTGAGGTGTGTGAATAGAAGGCACCTAAATATCCTCAAGCGCTCAGATTTTGGGGGAAGGCTTGCCTGATGAAGCACAGAAGGAGATCGTCTCACACACTTTATTATAATATTGTGATGCCATGAAGAAGCTAAATCCAGGCATCCTCTGCTTACAGAGAAAGTATCACCTGAAAGTATTTGGATTGTGAGAGGACAGGTGGAAAATGCAGTAATTTCACACAGCACATCAGGAGTGGATGCAGCACCCAGTGCTCCTTCTCTTCTGCCTCCCCAAACTAGGGCCCTTGCTACTGAAACAGTCTCTTCCCCTAGACCTTCCAGATTTCACGCTTTCTCTGAGATAAGGGTTTGGAGATTTTCTGGCAACTTGAGGTAGGGCTGGATGGAGGTGTGGGGCAGGTGGCTGGATAACACCACATGAGAGCTGTTCTTACAATGTTCCTACCTCATTTGCTGGCATGGGGAAGGGTCATAGCTTTGAAATAGGAAGATGCAAGCTAAATAAATGAAGCTATTTGCTGCCCTACTTCTTGAATCTTTGGCTTTTTATTGTCTCCTCCTCTTCTGCTGTCAGTGGCTAGTGGGCCAACTCTATCTCCAGAAGTCACACTGTATTTTGAAACTAGGTGTTATATTTTCTGTTTTATTTCTCAGCCAAGGCCCAGTTCCACTGCTGTAACACTGTTATGCCTTGACGTTGTTTTTCAAAGGGCAGCAGAAGGTGGACAGAGTTCATCTCTTGTTTCTGTGGCCATCTTGGAAGCTAAAAAGCCATGACTATAATTTTGTTTTCAGGGAAGCAGTAGCAGTTTTGCCATTGACTTCAGTGGAGCCAGAACTTCGGGATGTATGTCACMGGCTGTGGTCAGATAGAAAAGCTGAAAAGAATAGGCTCTCTCCTGTGGGTCTTTCATGCCCTAACAAGTGCCTGAAAATTGCCTCTGGCTTTGCTAGCATTTTTCTTTTTCCGAAGCCAGCCCAGGATAATGCTTGTGCCACATCTCCCCTCAGGAGGCATGCAGAGATCATTCCAGGATGCTCCAAGCAGGCAGAAAGATAAATAAATAAATAAATCTAAATGAGACTCCACGTCTCCAGAGATTGTTTCCGTGGCTTAAATGATTTTAATTAATAAATAAATAAATGGGATTGAAAGTTGCCCGGGAGAGAGTCTTGAGGTTCTGAGATATTTTTAACCCCCCACTCCTCCCTCCCCTTATTTTGTTTTGCTTCATCTCTGAGAGGGTTCTGCTGGTTGCTGGGTGGTGTTATGTGCATCTCGGTCTGGCCTAATGAGACTTTTCTGTGATGGAAAGCTCACATCGAGGGCAGGGATGGATTTGGCTGTTGTGTTAAGGGCTTGTGCGCATTGTGGGTACCAGCTGGGCAAGGGAGGGTGATTTTAATGGCCAGTTTTGTTGCAGCTTCACAATTTAGAAATAATCAAGTAGCATACTGATAATGAGAGTTTTTAAATGCAGTCTTGGGGGCTGCGCAAAACTGAACTGGTCAAATGGTGAACTGCTCTATGTTGCTTTCGCTCACTTTTGTCTGCTACAGTTCACTTATTTATGATTTGCACTGAACCCAGGGAAACCCCTTCCCTGCAGTGCTGGGCCCTACCTAAATCCATAAAGAAAAAGCAAGTCTGTCTTCAAAGACCCAAGCAGGAAAGACAGATAGGAATATATGCAWGAAATAGCATAGTAATGGCATTCAGTATGGATGGAAACGGTGTTGCTGGGGAGTCTTCTTCTTGAGCTCTTTAAAGCAACATAGCAAAGAGCAGTGCTTAGGAGGACGGTGAGATAGATGTGCTCTGCTGTCCTGTACACAGGACATGTAGTATTTGCCAGTAGTCTTGCAATCCACTGGGACCCAACCTAGGATTTCACTGTCCAAAAACGTAAACCTTCCTTGATTGCAGTGTAGGATTTAGTTCRTTAGTAGAAGGCAGGAGCGGACTTATAAACCTAGTGGCTGATCCTCAAAGAGCAGGTGGTGATTGAATCAGCAAGAAAGCCCAGTGCAATGTCTCAGATGGCTGTCAGCATATTACAGCCTTCAAATCTATGTGTTGTTTAAATTTTCAGCAAAGTCCTTTAATTGAAATATCAGCCATTGATGAAATTATACACTCTGAGTTACCACAGACACAATAAGACAGATTCAGCAATACTCTTGACATACCAGTTTCTTATGCAAAAGTCCTACAAAACTCAATAGAGATGAAATCACCAGGACTTTATAGAAATAACTCTGAAAAGGCATATAATTTATTTGATAATGTTTTGATCTAATGGATAGATAGCTATGACTGTTTTGATACATCCTAAAGATTTTTTCTAATATCATCCTCAGTTCAGTGCTCTAGATCTGTATGTATTGAGGTTCCTCCCTCTTAAGTTTGTAGATAGTATGAATACCTTTTATACACAGGATAGGTATGTAAAGAAAATGAATTAATCCAAGTAAGCAGGGCACCTTACGGGTTTGCCAGTGACCCTAAGATTATATTCTTTGCTTCTGAAAGACTCCTAACAGAAGTGCTTGACCAGACTGATGGTCTGTTTCTGCCTCCAGATAATGCTTAACATTGCGTGCTGCAGAATAAGTGCCAAAATACACATAAGGGATAAGTATAGAATAAACTGAGTTTCTTCTCAACTCTTATTCCAAAGCGGTTGACTTATGTCTGGAAGCGTGAGGGTTATTTCCTTAACATTTCTTATCCTAGTCAGTGCAACTGTGGATGTTCTAATTATGCATATAAATGTCTAATCCTATTTGGAATTATGGTAAGGTCTTGGCTTTCATGGAACCTTGTGGCAATTCATTGCACAAGGTGATTATGCACTGTAGTTAAAAAATAAATAAAAATCTTTTGTCTGTTTCAAATGCATTCTCCCTTTGAGAACTCCCTTTGAGTTTATCAAGACTTTCCCTCAAACTAGTAATACGTGCAAATATAAATTTAATGCAGGAATTTTGCAGAAAGTCTGCAGCATAGGATAATGGATTCCTGGAAGAATGGGGGCTGTACTTTCTGAGTGCAAGAGTTTCTTTCTGGGCACCTGTTTCTACAAATCTGAACATATGTGTTTGCCTGAATATGGCTACCATATGAAAAAATAGATTTAGGTACACATTCAGTTTATGTAACATGATTGTGGAGTTGCAGATTGTGATTAGATAAAAAACAGTTTGAAAAAAGATGCAGAAAGGGATGCAGCCAGGCAGTGTATCCAGGAATATGATGGATCTTCTGTCAGCTGGGGATCTTCAGGTGAAAACTGGATTGTTTTTAAAGATGTGCAATATCCTAGACAAAATAGAGGGACCTGATGCAGAAATTGCTGTACGAGCTTCTATGAGAATGCTTTGTATAGGAGGTCAGGCTAAAGATCACTAAAGACTAAAGTGTTTCCTTGTAGTCTTAGAATCTCTGAAACTAGAAAAAATGCTGAAATGTTTTTTGTTACTGTTGTTAATTAATTTTGTGAGATCAATTTTATGTTTATCTTTTGTTCCAAGTTGTTGAGTTGGTTTTGTCCTAGTTGTTATTGGCTTAGGAATTTATTGGTTGGTAGGTTTGGGTCATATAACGGTATTTTAAGTAAAAGTGTTGCAGAAGTTGTTGTTCAGAATAAATTCCCTTTGAACTGAGTAGGATGTTATCAAATTTTAAGTGTTCTATAGAAAATGAGTCAATAAAGCTGATACCATAAAATAGAAAGTAAGATCTTTTCAGTGGGAGTTTTCACTATCCTTATAGGACATGGAAAACTGGGTGTGAATCTCTTGGATTTTACTACGTAGTTCAAAATATTTAGGGATAGATGATAGTTTCCTGTCAATTTCCAATGGGTTGAGAAATGAGAAAAAGATGGGACTAGTAGAAAGAAGTGGAGGTCCATTGCCTTTAGTGATTTATGCTAGCTGATGTTTTGGCCTAGAGTCCTCAATCATAATTCAAATTTGCGATTTCCTCTTAGTCATTATATAGAGTCATTAGCTGCAGAGTACCTTTGGCGTGGCTGCATATAGGGTAGTTCTGTGATTCAAACCCTCTTTTTGAAGTTTGCTCTTCCTTAGCTATATTCCCTCCCCACACACACACTCTATTTTCCCCTCTGGTATCTGCAAGAGGCTAACATTGTGTAAAAATATAGCTAGTTGCCAGTCATAAAATGATTTTCAAACATGAGAAACAAAGCATTCAATTTCCCTGTCCAAAGCTGCATCCTTAAGTTGGCATTGATGAATCTGCTCCTTATCTGGTGTCACAAAAGCCAAGTCCAGAAAGGTTTCCAAATGCTTCCGGATCCTTCCCTTTTCATCTGCGGTGGGGCCAGATCCCTTGCTGCTATGAATCGGGAAAGGGCTGCACTGCAGGTGGGGTCTGATAGACCAGCCCAAGTTGGTGGAGCTGTGATGGTCAAGGGGACGGTGAACCCTTGATGGAGCTTGCGCTTTGTGCAAAGGATCAACTCAGTYTTCTCCCAAACTTTCTTGGCATCCTCTTATATCCTCCCCCTTCCAAAAAATATCCCAAACTGCCAGAGTGATGGTCCGTCTCATCCCCTCCTCCTCCTCCTCCTTTCCCAACCTGATCGTGCTGTGAGTCTGCAAAAGTTTAGCAATAATTAGTGCCGACCTCTAGCTGCTCACGGCTTGCTAGGAATCCTGGCTGTCAGCTCCGCCTGTCAGAGGGCTGCGAGGAAATGAAGCATTCGGAGGCACGGAGACGTGGGAAGGAGGAGGAGAGATGTCCCTGCGCTACAAAGCACATTGCTATTAAAGTGTCAGTTTTTTGGTTTACTGTTGCAGTTTGTGTGAAGAGTTTATGGATCAGCAGATAACAGTAATTATCACACAGACTTTTCAGCTAAAGTCTAATCTAACCTTTTATAGTTTTGTACCACCGGGCCTCCTTTTCCTCCACCCCCCCGCCCCATATTTTTTAAGAGCTTATCAGGTGACTTTATTATTATTATTTTTTTTTATGGCTACTAAATCATCAAATTTGACATCAGACAACTTCATACATAAAAGGATGCATAGATTAATTGAATGAGGGGGTGGATGGTAGGGTTTTATTAATAATACTAATCAAGAGAGTTTATTGTGGTAAAACCCAGGAATATATTAGCAGCATTAAAAAGAAAGAAGGAGGAAAAAAAGGGGGGTGAAGAAAGTCAGAAATGTTAGCCAAGGTGAGTTGTTGTCCTCAATTTTAAAGCACTTGAACATATATAGAGAAAATCTATTGAATTGCATTCAGCTCTCGCAAATATTAGTCCCAATCCAGAGTCAGTCAAAGGCAATGAATTTAGTCTGGATTGTAGAGTAGAATGAGAGGGTTTATCCAAAAAGTGACAGAGGGAAGAAAAATTAAAAATATCAACATCATCATCATCACGGCTAGAAGTGATTGAAAAAGTGCCATGGGGCAACTTTTTAACATTTCTTCTTCTTTTAAAAAGGAAAATGTTTGGGACAGAAGGATTGTGAACCTTGTTAAAGTTTCTTATGTTTTTCTTTTGTTGAAATACAATTTTTCAATGAGAATGTTTGAAATGCTTATAAAACATGTTGTGTCATTTCAACAGAGAGACAAAGCCTTTCATTATTTTTATTGCTGCTGCCACAGAGTTTGCTGTGCAAGCATTATAGAAAGGTCTCGATGGGGTTAAACTATTTCTCACTTTATAATACCTTTTTTCCTCTCTTTCTCTCTCTCTTCCTCCCCTCTCCTCCTCTCCCTACTTCCCCCCTCCCCCCCAAAAAAAAAGAAAAAAAAAAAGGAAGGGAGAAATATCTCTACAAACTACTATTGTAAGAGAGCAGGGTTGCTTTTTCCTCCCCCCACCCCTTGTGTTCTTTCCTTTAAACACTTTATAACTGTCAGAATAATTTTTCTTTGTTCATAAYATTCTATTATTTTAAAAATCAGACCAAAAAGGATATTTTTATCACAAATCTTTGGGATCCTTGAGTTTCTGGACTTTTGGATAACCAGCTCATGCCATTTCATTTGTGATAGTATTTAGAAACAGGTGGTTGATGATCCTAAAGAAGAATGGGTATGAACTAGTGTAGTGTCTTCTCCATGTAGGATGTTTAGTTCTTCTAGTCAGCTCCCCTGCTGTGAGCCTGCCAACGTAGCGTATTTGGGGCTGGGGGCAGTAACTTGGTATTTCAGAGGGGAAAAGGAGAGAGAAACCAGTATGAGCGATACAGCTATCATCTAGGTGTAGGGAGAAGCTGTAGTTAATGAGTTATACCGAGAGAATTGAGAGAGTAAGGGCCCCTAGTGTTGCCAGTACAGAAATCTTTGATAGGTAACTCTTTCCACGTGCAACAGAAAAAAAATAAAAAAAAAATCTCTTGGCCCTCCTGATCCTCCAGCACAAATACTGGGAATGAGTTTGGTTAGATGAGAAGCTAAAGCCAAACCAAGGTGTTATTAAGACATCTGTGTGTCTAATGAAAAGTTACTAGGCGGGAGAGAGGCACAAATCATTATGAATCAGTTTAACCCAAGCCAAAAATATGCAGTGTAATTCACATGAGTTGGAGTTAAACACTGGCATTTTAAATATAGTGGAGTGTCAGGGCTGTCTCCTCACTGGGCTAGCCTTTAAGGAATTACAGTATTTCATCTGCCAGTCTAAGAAGCGTTTCTAGCAGAGGATCCACACAGTCTATAGCTTTATATATTCAGATTTACCATGGATGACTGAGGCAGTGGCGATATATATATATTTCCATCTCCTGAATCTGTATTTTTGCTAGTGATGGAGGATATGGTTGGGTGAGCACCTGTCTCTGTTACACCATGTGTTTGAATCATGGCTGAGTTCATTTTAGTTTCATCCTTCTAGCCAAGTTCCAGGGCTTTACTCTATGGAAATACCTAAAGCCCCATGAAGTTAGATAGTTCTGTGGTTGGGGTGCTAACCTGAGATTTGGGACACCTGGTCCCACATTCATCTTTGTGCTAGGCTCTTATTTATAAAATGAAGGAAAGTTTCATCACAGAGGTATTTTGATGTCAGTACACTAAAGAGAACGGTTTGCTGGGACACACTAAGTCCGTACAATTATCTCAGACAGGCAGTTCCCCTATTTTCATATGATTTCTTCTCCCTCTGTGCTAGGAGTTAAAGTCTCTAAAGCTGTTGAGGTACAAACTACCAACTGAAGTGTAATTGCTGGCAGAGATGTCAAAGACCAGTTATGAGAGGGAAAATGTGGTTAAGCAATACCGAGACAAACGGTAACCTTTGCAAAACCACATGGGGAAAGCTGTTTCTTTCTTTTAAAGAAATATAATGACATTGGATAGAATTCACCTTTCAGAACATAAAACATGCAGAGGAGGACACGACGGATATTATTGCTCCTGCGTGAGAAGCAGTGTGGATGCATAGAGCCTTGCTGTAGGAAACCCTTTGCTGGTGCAATCCACCTGCTGTGTCCTGCTCAAGACCTGGGCCATGGGAAACTTCAGCAAGGTGCAGGCCTTCTGCTGGTGTTTGGCACAAGGATGAATTCRCCTTGGAGGAATATTGCGCCCAAGTGTAATATCTTCTTGGATCCAAGGCACATTGTATCTTTACTTCTTTTTACCTTATCGTCCAGAAGCTTCTGGTTCAGGAGAAAAAAAAAAAAAAATCTTCCCCAACTTCTCAGTGTTCCTCCATAAAGTACATCAGCCCGGCCCTCTTCAGCCTAAAATGATAGAGGAATGATAACCACAAACATGAAATGTCACAGTTCACATAGTGGGAGAGCAGATTCCTGTTGTCTGAGGTTTGTGAGAAGTCTGCATCAAATATCAGATGTAGCACTGGTGATGAGGCTTAGCTCTTGCTGTATTTAGCACCGTCGGAGGATTTGGCCTGTTCTAGTCAACTGTGAAAGCAAAGTTTCCCATTTTCGTTTTGTTCTGAATCTGAGAAAAAGAGGGGAAAAAAAATTCCAGGGTGGTTTTATTTATGTCATCACAGGAAATATTTTTCATCTTGCAGGAAAAAATGAAAAAGGTTTTCCCTTCTTCCCCAGACACTTAAAATTACTTTTCTTTTCCCTTCTCTGAGTGCTTCAAATTTTGACACTGTTTTTCTAATCTCTGGCCCCTTTCTGTGGCCCTCAGCAATATTCGCTATTGTTTATCTAAGGCCTTCCTCACGCACCTGAATGCATGTTTTAAAGATTGAATTTCTTCCCCAGAAGTACCCCTGTTTTATTTTCTCCTGCAACTGGAAGGAAATTGCTTCAGAGAGGGCATATGGCAGCTTGGATTGCAAAGGCTACCAGCATCTTCTCTCCCCAGTTCCACACCATGTAGCCAGCGAGGCTGTTATTGCTACTGGTCTTTTCATTTCTGAAATTAACCATGTAAGCAAAGGCAGCAGCTCATTTCATGGCTTTGCTGGAAAGCGAAGGAGCCAGGGACAGATATCCAAGCCTTTTTAGTTTGGCTGCAAATTGATTTTAGCTCTTGCTGTGGAGTTTGCAGCTGGCCTTTGGCATCTAGAATAGCATTTGCTGAGGAGAATCCAGGAAAAAAATTAAGGGCCTGTATAAACCTTGCTTTGGACCCTCTCTTTGCAGAAGTGAATTTTACTCCCAGAGGAGGCAAAGAAAGGAAGGGAGGTTGACTTCTTAGCCCTCTTGGCACTTCCTTCAAATCTCCTTGCAAGCATTTCAGCTCCATGCAGTAGTCCTTTCAGCGTATATACTTTTAGCCTCATTTTAGAACTGGGGAAGACAAAGCCGCCTAGAGGTGATATAAGAGATATGGCATAAAAGCCTTTATTCGTGGTTTGACACTTACAGGGCACCTAAAGGCCTTACGTTTGACAATTTCAGACCTCAGAAGACCTATGGAGGTGTCTGAGTTTAAGCACTCTAGGTTTGAAAGTTGTGTTTTAAGAGATTTGACAAAAGTGACACTGCCATGACATTGGTGGAAGCAGACACAAAAGCCAGGAGTCCAGCTCCCCACATCCCTCCCTTAACCATTAGTTTTATTCCCTCTCTTCTTCTATACTACAATGGCATATGGCTGCCTATAGGCTTATGGAAAAATGCAAGAATTTCTGTGGTAATTGCTGAAGTTGACTAAGAGGAAATACACTTGGGAGGATCTAAACGATTAAGAGGGTCTTTTTTCCTACTATAGAGATCATGATATCTACTCACACCAAAGAAATGAAAATCACTATGTTTTCCCAGGGAAACTGTGTTCTCAAAGTGTCACAGTCTGTTTTGATAGGAGGGTAGGAAATGGGTGGAAAAGTTGGAAAAAAGCTGAAGGTTTGAAGAGTTTGCCCCAGAAATATTTTAAAGTAGCAAAATCCATCACCTAAAGGCCTATATCAGCTCTGTGTTTCACGCCACTCTGGATTTTCTGGAGTGAGCTTGGCTGGGTAATGTTAAAAGCAGAGAGACATCAGATAGTGCAATAGTATGTCTAGCCCCTCTCATTGTCAACTTTTTTTCTTGCAGAAGCAGAAAGCCACATGGCATCCTTACGGGGAGTCAGGAGCATAGTTTGTACGTATAAGCATCATAGTTCAGGAATCGCCATGGAACAGTAGGAGCCCCTTTAAATTCGAGTACCTCTGAGGAGCATTCAGTGTGCAAACAACTGACAAACTGGTTAGCTCCATTTTGTATTTGCTGTCGTCTTAATTAACACCCTCCTTTGCATGTGTAGCAGGAAAAGCACTGGGAGATGGTCACCTTCACCCTGCTTTTTCTGTCATGTCTTATACATACGTCATCACTCCTAAATTTGGCATGAACCATAACTTGCCAAGTCACAGTCTCCAAAAACTTGTATAGTTCCCTAAGACTGGTCATTTCCCTTCCCTGGAGTAAATTTGTTCTGGCACTGATGCCTCACAAGGCTGCAGAATTGGTGCTTCCCATTTGACTAGACCCTGCAGGGCTTTTCTAACTATGAGGTCACTCTTCTGCCACCATTGTCACCTGCTCCCCCTGCAAGTTCCTACTGAGAAACTAAGGATTCCTGCTGTTAATGTTATTTATTGTTGGGGCCAATAGGCTGGTTAATTAATGCTCTGGCTGCAGGTTCCTAGTCCATGTGGAAGGCATTGGAAAATGTGTAATCAGGGAGAGTGTCCTGGACTCTTCCAGTTTGGTTAGAGAAACAAGGATCTTTCAAGACTGGTCTGTCAGGCTAAAATTTTCTGGACTGAGTTCTTTCAACAAAACAAAACAAAAAAGAGGAGAAAAAATGCTTGCTTAATTCTCTTGAAAGTTTTTTTGTTGTTGTTTTTTTAAACAATAGTACACATAGGATAAAGGCTTTTCCATCTCTCCACACCCCTTGATTAGTGTGGGTTATCAAGACATGCTGATTATCTACATGGAATTKCTTCAAGAATTATCAGAGGTGGTGCTAAATTGATTAATCTAGTAAAGCTTTTCTTGCAATTAGATTCATCCCCTTTCCAATCACCCAAGAACTTTCCCACTCATTTCTGGGGTGGAAGAGGAATCACTAGAATGTTCTTGTGTTGGGGGAATTTCCCCCCTTTCCAGAGGAGTCTATTTCAGAAATAGAAAACCACAATTCAGTACTGAGTCTCTACAGGTGAGAAATCACTGCTTTCAGAGCTCTCAGAGTGTCAGAAAAAGAAAGAAGTGCCAGCTTCAGGTCAAAGTTGTAGAACATAGTCAAAGTTATGTTTTGACAAAGTTGATTAAGTTATCTAAGTACAGCTCGTTCTTTCCTTAACTTGGGATGGGTTTGTTACTGGTAGTACATAGGTTGGAGACAGTTTTTACAGAGGAGTTTCACAGAGTAATCTCCACTTGGAAAATCCAAGACCCCACTGGACCAGTCTCTGGACTTTCTAGAGCACTCTTGTAATACTGCCTTTGCTGTTTCACACATTTGAACCAGAGCATTGATGTGTTTGACACACTGGCTTATGACTCAGGAGATTTCTGGCTTGTTCCCAGGATAGTGATAYGTGATCATTCTTTTCTGACCCTTTTGCCATCCGTAAAATATGGATAATGACTTTTCCATTCTTTGTATGCTTTAATCTGGTCTGTCTTGATGGTAAGAACTTTGATTGCATAGGAGCTGTGCTAATTTACACCAACAGAAAGTCTGCCTTGGAAATCTTATTTACCTGTTCTCCAGTTCTGTGGGTGAAGAACATGCTGAAGTCTTCCTGAAATCAGAGATGAGGGTGACTAGTAGCCTTAGTAAGAGTGGACTTCTTGTGAGATGCCTCTCTCTAAAGGAGAAGAGCAAGCTGTTTTGCCACCAACCCATGCTGTGTGTCTCGTGTATAAAACAGGGCCTGATAGAGTGAGATACTTATCAGCTGCAATGAAAGAAGAGGAAGAGCAGCGGAAGCAGTAGGAGGGAATCTTCACAACAGCTTTAAAGGAAACATGTTTGAAATATAATGAAAGGTCTCATTGGACTGTTAAAAAAAAAGGAGAGAGAGAGAGGGAGAGAAAACAGCAACCTACCCTGGCTGTTGTATTGTCTTGTTAACAGAGTGTCGCTGAATTTAGCAGAAGGAAGCTTCTCCCACACATCTCCCCTCGCACAAATGCAACTGTCACAACCTCCTGAGCTCTGTAGCACAGCTTTGATCCTGTGCAGCTCTGCCCCAGTTCTGCAGCGCACATGAAGAAAGGGAAGGGGGAATTACCTAGCAGATTTTCTGGGGGAACGAAGGACGCCGTTGCCAAGGCAGGGTTAATTGCCATGACGACAGCACTTCCCCAGCATCTTTCCTTTCTCTGTTAGAAGGSCCCCCCCTCCTCGTGTCCTCCTCCCCTCACTGCATGTGTTGTGTTAATCTAATTTGTTCAGCTCAGTGGCTAAACAAATAACTGCAAACCTGGTGCTTATTCAGATGCATGGCAAAAGGGGGCAGCTCTCCGAAATGATGTTTACTTGGTTATCTGATGATACACAAGTTGTGCAAGAAAGGACAAGGGCTGAGAAGGGAGCAGACAGGGAGCAAGGTGAGATGAAAGAGAAGGAGGTCCCTAAGCGATGGCTGATTTTGCTCTGTCCTACTGCGGTTTGGCAGACTGGGCTGAGTGCGGTTGGTCATTGGAGTTTGCTATGGAAGGCCTGTAGAGGAAATCTACTGCCAGGGATCTCCACCARAGTCCCAGCAGTGCCTGACAAGAGTATTAGAGCAAAGGAGAAAGGTTTCCTTGGCTTCTGTGTCCCAGAACAAGATCTTATTATAAGATGTGCTCCAGGAAAGATCTGGGCCTCTGTGCAACTTTATGTCTGACCCAATGAGGTGTTTGGCCTTTGCAGTTTATTACCTGGCTTAGTAATTCCAGTTGTGTCCATGAATTCTGTTTTGCTCTTTTTATGTGATTTTTCAGTTCTCAGAAATCCTCAGGGATCCTTTGTCACAGTTAGGTCTTTAGGTCSGCCTAAAATCTGGGAACTTCCCAAAATTGAAAGGAAAGGAAGTTGAAAGGAAAAAGGAAATTTCCTGCTATAAAYTGCTCTTTACCTTGATTTCTAGAGAAGATACACTCTTAGACTCAGCTCACAAAATCAGAAGTGAGCCGCTGGAGCCCAGCCTATATGTAGTCCRAATAGTCCGTGGACATAGGGCTTCCCCTAGGTACATCTTCTATAATGTGTTACTGTTGTCTTTTGGATATYAGCAGCAGATTCCTCCTAGCGAGCAAGGCTAGCAAGATAGTATTCAGGAGGAGTGKCTGGCATGGAGCAGGGAAACTACATGTACATGCTAAGTTTGTCTTGTCCATAGGGGACTGAGGATGTAGGACCCTTCTCTGCTGTGGGTCTCAGACCTCGCCACTTTCCCTTTCACTCTTGCCACCTGTCTTGCAAGTTGCTGAGCACCTGAGTATCCATTTTGTGTCTTTGTGGAGTGTGCAGGGTGCTCCTCATCTCACGGCCAGTTCATTAGTGTTGATTTAATACAAGGACTTTCATGGAACATGAAGTTTCAGGAACATGAATTTCCTCATTGCTTCAATATCACCACTTCTCCTGTCCAACCTGACTGACGAGCCAAATTGTAACCTCTTCTATGTTCAGACAGCTGTGCTGGTATGTCTGTGTTCCCGCGATGCAGTGCATCCTGAGGGAYAGGGCACAGCATAACCCTTCTCGGCACTGTGAGTGATCTACTCCACAGCCTCAGCCTCCCTCACTTCCATTTTGTGCACATCTGTTTCTCCTTCTAGTTATGTCTGCTTGGCTGTTTGAGCCACGCACAGTTTGCGGCAGGGGCTGTTTTGCAGAGGATGTGCGTATACTGGTGTCCCAACAGGTGTTACAACATAGCGTTACTGTATTGTGAACAATAAATAACAGATCCAGTCCTGCAAAATGCTGAATATGTTTTGTTTCCCTTGGTTTCACTGAGCAGAAGGAGAACATATCAGCTCAAGGCTGTTGAGATCTGTAAGCAAGGACTTCCTTAATTTTGTTAATGTGAACCCTTGTCCAGTTTAAAATGCTGGCTTGTTAGTAACAGTGCATATGCAAGTAAGACTTGCTGCCTCTCTAAGGACTAGCATGGCCATACAGTTACACCAGTCTTACATTTTAACAAAAAAATCATCACCTCTGTGTCACTTTTGAGTGAAATTATCAGGCTGCAAAGCTTTTTGCCTTGGGGTTGGTTTTTTTTTAGTGCTTGTAGTTTTTCCTGCTAGAATTGCAGCTGTGCTCGCTAAGTTCCCACTTTCTCTGGAGCTGGGTCCTATTTATGGGGGAAGAACCCTGAGCTGGTCCTTCAGCAGCCTTTTGTTCCCTTCAGATCTGTTTTGTGGTGCATTTTCATTCTTTCCTCTTCCAGTGTTTCTCCTATGATGAAAGATTTGGGGGAAGATATAAAAACTTCCTCTACAAACCTCCTGCTCCCTTTCCTCCTTTGCAGCATGGGATGCTGCTGTCTCTGGCTTCATAAGGAGAGTGGTGACCAAAACATCAACATGCTAATCTCAGAGCCCCAGGCCATTTTTCTTACTGTTGCTAAAGAACACAGCCCTACTGGCTTTGCCCTGAAGCTCTTATAGCGAGGAACTGAATTCTGATGCTCTCTTTCCCTCTCTCTCTCCCTTTTTTTCCTGCCTTATTTTATAATTATATTTATTTGAAATTGAATTTTAAAGGTTCAGTCCCTAAAGGCAGTGAGATGTAATTTCTGGTGGATATTAAAACTGTATAAAACTGCTCATATATCCCCCCATGAAGAACAGCTGGTACTCAGAGAGGGGGAGAGAGAAAGAGACTGACTAACCTTCTTGCCAGCTATGCAAAAAAGCAATAATAATAAATAAAAAGTTATTCTTTTTCCTTGAAAAATAAAGCTGAAATTATATGAAGCATAAATGCTTGCTGTTGTAGATTATAAACAGGTACTCAATTGGTATAATTTAAAGTAGTGCCATTGACTTCAGTTCCATGACACTGCTTTATACTGGTGAGAGGTCTGGCTTTGAACAGCTAAAGCTGTTGTTATTGTCTGAGTGTGCAGGCTAAGGGACAGCCAGGAAAACTGGGGCCTCACTACATTTTATATAAATGTGGAATAAAAGATACATTCCTATCCAAGGTCCAGATTCTGATGCCTGTATTTATCTTTAGTTTATCTTTTAAAAGAAGTACAAAAACAAAAGGGTGCAGATAAAACTGTACCATGTTGTCCTGAATAGATATGGCAATAAGGCCATGAGGTATTTACATAGAGCCACAGACACAAAATAGGCAAGAAAAAGCCTGGGTACCATTTACAGCTGGAGAACTAAGATGCAGCTAGATCAGTGGTGGGATTCATCTTGCCTAACTTTAGATCTGTATGGTTCAGTCTTCTACAGATGAGCTCCTTTCATGGTAAATGGAGAACTAGGCAAGACAGCCCAGTGAGTTTTAGGGCATGACTTGTGCCATCTTCAAGCAGACGCCTACGTTTAGTGAGGTGAATTGCACCCCAGACTCACAGGTCCCTTGTCTGGATCCCTGTGGCTGTGAGGAGGACCATGGATAAGACCTGCTCAGGCTGTGTGCTCTCAGTGCTGACAGTTGGTCTAATGACATGGTCTAATATAGTCAGTGACTTTTGTTCACTGTTTCAATGACAGAGACAAGAAATGAAAAAAAATAATCAGGTATTAGTCATCTGGCTGGTTGAACAGTGGAAAGTGTTTTTTTTCTGGTGTGGAGCGGTGGAAATGGTATTCATCCTATGCAGATGCATAGCTTTGGCCTTTTTCCCAGCTTCTGCTGGTTCCCACRTAAACTGATGAGGTCTAATTTGCAGGCAGGCACTGGGAAGGCAGTGGGAAAACAACAGTGGCCTCAGCAGCCAGGTACCCCRTTAGCCTAAGGAGTGAAACATCTCACCTGGCCCTACTCAGTCACTCCTCAGAACACTACTTGGAAAGGACAGATTCCTAGAGGGCTGTGCAGAGGGCTACTCACTTGATCAATAATTCATTAGGTACAATTTGTAAATAACTGAGTGGAAAATATCCTTTATTTCCTTGTAATCACTCCAACTAATCTGCTGATCCAGAGAACAGACAGCTTGCTAGGCAATGTTATCTCACACTCCTCGTGTAGAAGGAAGAGRTCAGGCTTCTTTTTCAAGTCTCATCCCACAGACTTTGGACTGATTTTTTGATCCAGGAGGTGTTTCCTGAGCCACTCATTCCTCTGTAACCACAGCCAAACCATTCCCAAATCGCTGTCCCAAGTATTGTGCATCTTTTTATATAGCTCAGCTCTTAACTCTTGTAAAGAGCCTTGTAGATGCTTTGTATTCCACCCAGAGCAACTATGGGGGAGGTCTTAGCAGGTGGATGAGTCAATTTTGGAGAAGGAAGAGTCTGTTTAGCATAGTGGGTAAGGGTGTACTCTGCCAGCAATCCACTCTGTGACCTTAGTCACGTCTCTTAGCTCCTCTGTTCACCCTTCCCTTGCTTCATCTGTTTGAGCTACATGTTCTTGAACAGCTCAGTGGGGGTTTAATCTCAGCTACCACTACTATCATGACACTGAAAATATGATCTGCCCTATATCACCCAGAAATAGCATGAGTCTTTTCCTCCTCCATGTATGTATGCATTTCCTGTTAAAATATCAATATTCTGCAGAAAACCAACCATCTGTTTTCAGGCCAGTTTTGTAGGATTGCATAATTATAGGACAAAAGAGAGGGAAAAGAAGGAAGTTTCAGAGCTTGTTGGTTGGAGAGTTGAGAGGGAAGTACGGATGAGGATTTTGTAGTTTAGTGATGAAGACAATTGATCGGATGTTGGACAAGAAGGTAGTAGTCACAGCTTAGCCCAAAGGAGAGTAATAGTGTCTTCTGAGGAAGATGTCTTTCCTGACATTTATGCTGTTATTTTTTTGCCACAAAAGCTCTATAGAAGAGCACAACCCATTTTTGGCATGTTGGTGTTAGTGGCCCTGTAGTGTCGCTTCTTGCCCTGCCCTGTAGGGAGGGAGGTGATTTATGTTCTTGTGYGGTGGTGTCCCTCTAACCTGCCATGGCCATAAACAGCAGCCTGGGACATCCTACGCCCCTTCCAAGTCTGCTGGGAGAGCTGGTTTTCTTCTCCATCTTTGGGGTCAGAGTGGGAGATGCAGGGCAGTATGAAATCCCATCTCTAATCCTCCACTACCAAACAGTCAAGACCGAACAGAATATAATGTGTATGTGTTTAAATATCTGTGTGTGTATTTGCGTACACTTGAGCGTGTGTATAGTGATACAGATGAGGCCCTGTTTGCTCTTTGAATTCTGGTCTCCTGACCCTCTTTTCTTCCCTTCTGTTGACCTATAAATACAAAATATTATTTAATTAGAAATGCACAGAGAAGAGAGCACTTTCAGCATCAACAATAATACTAATAATATCAACTTGCTTCTTTATTCCCTTTGTTTTCCTGGAGTAGTTAAACAGTAAATTAAGTCTGATTTAGCTTCTTGCAAGAAATCTTGCCGTGATGCAGATCTCACAGTGACCTAAAGCAGCTCACATTGCTTGAACTCTGCATCCCCCAGTAGAAAATGTTTAATTACCTTTATTTTGCCAAAAGCCGATCTGTTTATCCTGCAGTTCTTGGGGGTCTCTTGGACTCCCTCTGGTGGCTGATGTTCCGCAATGTGAAGGGAAGGAAAAAAAGAAGTTTACTCGATGCATTACATCTGGGTGCTGTTTGTGCTGCTGCTGTGTTTTGCATTAATCTGTGTTAGTATTTCCTAGGGCTGTGTCATCCCTTCTCTTGCTAGTGCTTCACAGTTGAAACACTGCAAGGGTGTGATCAGCTCAAGGTATTTTAATGCCTAGTTAGTGGAAATAACAAACCTAATCTTCAATTCCCTATAGCATTAAAAAATAAAGAAATAAATGTCAACACACACACAAACACCCAGATGTTTGCATCAGTGCCTGGGGAAATCAGCTGGGTAGTAAAGCTGTAAGGTGGGACTCCAGGTTAGTCTTGCACTATCTAATCTRTCACTCACTGCTGTTGTCCACAGCATGGTACTCCATGGCTCTAAGGTTTAAATCCCAAATGCTAATCCCAGCGTTACCCATGCACTGGAACATGGGAATTCATCTTGGTGAGGGATACAGACAAAAACATTATTTTTCTTGCTTTCTTRTTTTTATTATATTTTGCTAAAAGAAAGTTTCTATGTGAAAACAAAAAAAAAGTGTTATTTACAGCACAGCTGTTTTGCTTTGTGTGGTATTTTTTCCTTCCTAGTTTTTAAGTCAGCTTTTTTTTTTTCATTTGTTTGCTTGGTTGGTTGGTTTTGCTTTTTCTTCTGGTTGGTTTCACATGAAACTAGATCCAGGTTTCCTTCGAACTCATCCTGTGTTGTGTGGCTGAGCCCAGATGTTAGAGAACCTGCCTGGCCTTGAAGTCAATGTATACAGAGAGAGATTTAAATATTCTGGTGATAATTTCCCTTCAAATCTTMGAATGTCAGTTCAGTCTCATCTGCGATAGCAGCCTTTGCACATCTGAGAAGCCAGGAATATTGCTCCTGGTGCAGACACAGATGCACCACTAACTCTGCTGCCTGGGGACAGCTGAAGACCCCCTCTGTGAGCACAGCCGGTGCTCAGGGCTGGCTGCAGTAGCTTCTGCTGTACCATGGTGAGGCTCAGGGGTCCTCTGCTGACACAGGCAAGTCCGCAGAAGTCTATAGCACAAATAAGCCCTTTCCACTTGACACATATAGGCCCCCTGCCCAGTCTGAGTTCCGGGGATGGGATTTATTTAAATGCCTAAAGGTCAGACTTTTACATTTGAGCTAATTGTCTTGACACCCTCTATTGTCAATGGGTGGAGTGAGAAGCCTGTCTGTCCCTAAGACAACCATCTCAAATAGCAGAGTCCTAGAGGCAATCCTTTTTGCCTGTAATGGGATGACTGTCTCAGATGGCAAAGTTTGAGATATCTACAGCAGGATATCTAGGTGGGTGCTGATGCTCCTATTTAGGAAAAAAAAATGTGTCTTTTGCCTTTTGATTCAGGATGAAGTGGGAAGCATAAAATGCATCTTTTATGATGAAATCTGCTCTGTAGTTGCAGAATTTGGCATTATACGATCCATCCTTGTTGACAATATGAGCTGGTAAAATTGTATGTGTTCCTGTATGACAGTGTAGAGGAATGGACCTGCTCAGAGCACAACCCCCTTGATAGTCCCGTTCAGCAAGTCTGTGATAACACCTTAAGCGTTGAAGAGGGGTAACAGCCTGATGTAAGGGGTTGTCACAGCCCACTAGGGACTTGGTTTGAGGCCCCAGAGTAACTCACCCAGTGATATACTCGYGACACCTTTGATCCGTGCTGTAAGAGAGGTCAGACTAAATTGTTAATTGTATGCTCTTCCCTTAAAATAGATGTTGAGAGGTATGGCTTTTGCATATTGACACCAGTATACAAATCCATCTGACTTGAACAACCTGTGATATATTTGGTTATRTTTGTGCAAAAGCATTGCAATATATTTCTTGTAAACATAGAAAAATAAGCATTCTGCAAATGAAGTTCACATATATTTTTGAATGAACTCTGTTGCAATCAAAAGAACTTCCTGGAAGGTTTTGGAAGATACAGTGATGGCCCAAGAGAGCTTGCAGTCCTGGCACTGCAGTTTTATTACATTATTACAGGGAATACTGTTTTCCTCCATTAGCAGAGCTCCTGAAATTAGTCTCAATTAATGTACCTCAGCCTTGCTTCATGGAAGTCGGTGCAAGTGGCACTGATTCATACCATCTAATGATGCAGTCTGCTGACAGCGTTCAAGATGACTCTTTAAGGACCTGATCCTGAAGCTCCTGAAGAGTCTTTCCATTGACTTCAATGGGCTTGAATCAGGTCCTCRTTAAAGTGCAGCTCATGATAAAAAAGGCTGGAAATACTCAGCCAGGGCAAGTTCTTACCTTAAAGCAAGCAGGAATATGTGCAAGATGGAGGGCGGAGGGAGGTTGGGAAGAGGGTTGAGGTTCGYGCCCTCGATTACTGATGCTGATGATCCAGTGTCCCTTTCTGCTATCACAGCAAACTCTGCAACAGGGTGTCTCCTCTCGGAGAGAATAACCTCCCTCAGGTCAAGGAAATAGCGGTGGAGGGAGGGTGGAGAGCGAGTCTTTCGTTTCTAATCTCTAGATAGAGAAATACGTTTCTGTTTAACACAGAGCGAACAATTAAAGTGTTGGAGTCAGCTGGAAAGCTGCTTGCAGCGGTTGCTGGTATCTGGCCAGTTGGTGGATTACTAATAGCCTACGCAGCGTACTGTTTACCAAGTGCAAGGCTCCCTCCCTCGCGGAGGGAGGGCCGAGGGGGGCCAGGGAACAAACCCAGCTCCCTGTACCCAAGATCTGCATAACAATTGTCCAGATATATGGAAATGCCAAAATTGCACATGCAGATACAATCCCTGGGAGCAGGCCTAGGGAGCACGGGAAGCCGTACGGAGCAGCCACCCTCTCCGCCCCACTGTCTGCTACACGGCAGATCTTGCCTGGTGAATTTTAAAGCATCTGCTGCCTTTGGAGAGGGAGACGTGAGGGGATTATTTTTCCCCATTTTCCTTTGCTTTTGGTTTCTCTTGAAGGCACTGAAAAAGGTTTGCCTCGATATTCACAGTGGAGACATTCCCAGAGGATTTTCCCCATGACACATGCCAGTGTGTGAGGTGACTTTACATACCTCCCTGTTAGGACAATGCAATGCATCTCTTTGGTGGCTGGGGCTAAAGGAAGAATAAGGAACCCAGTCTTTTCCTGTGTAGTTTTCAGAAAGAAAAAGATGGGTAAAATACCAGTAACTGTAGTTGCGGAGGCACTGAGTGATGCTTGGCCTGTTCTACCGAGTGAGGGGTACAGAGAATGTATACTCATTGTAGAAATTACTGAGTTAAATTATACTGTCAGAGAGTCAAAGCAGATCATCAAAATGGTCAATTCTGACTTGTAACACAGAATGCCTGGGACCCATAGGCGTGTGGACATTAGAGATGTAAGATCACAGCATATTCTCTGTGCATGGCTCTTCGGATCATTCTTTACCAGGTTTTCTTTGTGCATTTTTGCATCTTTATTTTAATCTGAGGTTCAAATGATCCCTCTACCCCTTCTCTTTTCAGTCATCAAAAAAGTTTAAAATTTCTCCAGTTTAAATATGAGTCCTCCAGTTTGGTCAGACTACACTGGAAATATTTTTCTATCTTTTAAGACATATAACTTCACTTCCAGCCTCCAAGACACTCCCTCTCCCTTCCCAATAAGTGAGATTGTCACGGCCTTAAACCGTCTTGCATGTATTTCATTGCCTCTCGTATTACAGACAGAATTGCAAAGGTCTTTAGATACCTTTAGGATGAATGTCAGTGGTTAATTCAGGCATGCAATTCACATAGGCTCCAAGCAGGATATTTGGAAGTATTTAATTGTGTCTTTGGAGAACTGTTCATTTGCATGTATCCCATCCACTCCCACCTGAAGCAGCATTTGCTAGCACTGGCCAACTTTCTTGCCCCTCTGAGCTGTGTTCGTGTGCCAAGAGTCCCAGACCACATAGCTCCTCAGATAGTCTGGGTGAATGGAAACTACCAGGGTGATTCAACCCCTGGAAATGGAAGAGTCAGCCCCTTCCCAAAGATCCCTGTGCATCGGTAGATTAAGGGCACAAGCTTGGGTGCAGGCAAGGGTTTGTCCATACTACGTTATCGCTAGCACACTCCCTGCCATGGTTTGGGCCTGTGTTAATTAGCACGCTCTCACAGTCCCCCAGCACAGTTTGGGGGAGAGCACAGCCCAGAGGTTGTTTCAGGCAAGCTGGACTCGGCACGCCTGGTTTTGGGGAGGAGAAGGTAGAGAATTTAACTATATGCGTCCAAGTCTGTTGTCCCCTCAGGGACAAAGAACAGACCATGGCCTGTTTTAGTCTATTAACGTAGATATAAGGGAGCCAAGAAAAGCAGACTTGAACACTTTCTGCTGGCTCGTTTCCTCCCAAAGCCAGGAACTGAGGTTTCCAAGAGGCACACGTGTGGGCACAGCCCCATGGCAGGGGACGTGGTAAAGTCCCAGAATGGGGCCCTTGAACTGTTCGTGGATCTCAAGAAATGAAGAGAAAGTACAGCTCAAGCCAGACTGTTTTTTGTCTACACCAAAGCCTGTTTCAGAGGATCTAGGGGAAAAGAAATTGACTTTTAATGCACCTTGGAAGAGCAGTGGGAAGCTGGAAGCCTCCTTTGTGCCTCTGCACAGAGAAGAGCAAGGGGGAAGCTTACTGAATGCTTGGATTTCTGCTTTTGAAGGGTGTCTCCATAACTCATCTCATCTTCCCTGAGCAACTCTGTCACTATATACATGCAGATACAAGCCTGTTTATCCACTACATGTCCTTCTCTCCTTCTTTCTGGGGCAAACATATGTGCGTTTACGTGCTCTGCTTTCCTGCATCCTCCTCACAGCCCCTGCCCTCCCTCACACCCACACACTACAAAAATCTGCCTCAGATCCAGTTAGTAAAAGGTGACTTTTTCCTGCCATCTGGGTGTTCAGTGGCACAGATTCTCTTGGCCTGCCTACACACACTTGCGGGTGCGTTACCCACTCCTCCCTTCCCTTCCTCCTTCTCTCCCCCCTCCCACGAGCTGGCAGCAAAAACAAAAGGGAAATCTTCAAAACCACAATGTCAGCTGCCTGTGTCGGTGTGGGTTGAGAGGACGGATCACAGCGCACTCATCTCCCAGTAGGCAAAGGGGACTGCATTTCAATAAATTTACATACTACAGAAGAGTGTGTAAGAGATTGCTTTGGGGAGCTCTTTGCTGAGCTGCTTTGGGGATGCCGAGCCCTTGACTTGCTCAGGAATGGTTTGATGCCACCTGCTCTAACACACTCGTGTTCTCCATATCCTTTTCATTTCGATACCTGTGTCCGGTATTTGTTTCATGGCATGGTTTTGTTTTCTCCCGCTTTGAAGGAAAGGTGGTTGATCTAGAAATGTTGGCTGTGGCTTACTCAAAGAGAAGCGCAATGCTAGCTTTCCTCTGCATAGCTCCAAAACACACTTTGCTCCTGACCTGTTTGGGCCTCACTTGGAAATGATGATCTGTGTTGAGTGTATCTCTCAACCTCAGTGCCTTTCTTTAATCTTTTGCTTCTCTTCTGATTAAATCCAGTGGAAATATTCTAACTTAGAAAAACAATCCATGGAAAATATAGGGTTTTACTGAAGACAGCGTTTATGTGTTCATTTAGCTTTTCATGAACATTATATATAATTTTTTCTGTGAAAAGACAAAACACTTTTTGCAACTGTTTTTTCTGTACAGATTACATCTTTTTTTCAGACGAGAAGTAGAAATTTTATTTACTCTTTTTTACATTTAAACATTTCTGAACTGGGTATTCCCACAGAACATGAGGGATTTTTTTTTTGGTGTTTGGGGTTTTTTGGGCTGTTTTTTAATTTTTGGCTTTGAGAGAAGGGGCAGCTGTAGAAATGGCAGAATTTCCTGTGTTTCCATTTTCTGAATGCTTGTACTCCTCTTGAAAGGTTGCTTCCACTAGGAGCTTAGCTGGACTGATCATTGGCCTAAATCCCAGCGCCGAGCAGTGCAAAGAAGAGGGGCTGCCTTCCAGATGGCTGCTTGCTATTGCTTATTGGAGGGGGTCAGTGTGGTTCCCAGAGCTATCACAGTTAACACCTTTAGGTAGGTCAGAAATGACCATGACTATGCAGTCTGCTGAAGGGTAAGTCACCTTTTGGTATAAGACAGTCCTTCTCTGGGTCKTTATGCACTCAAATTGATGTCATGGAAAAACCATCCTGGCGTACTTTTTAAGCAGACGAAGAGAACTTTTTTTTTCCTGGCGACTGTCTTGGAATTTAGCGTCGGGAGAAGAAGGTCGGTTTGAGGAACATAAGGAGAGAGGAGCTAGTCAACATTTCATACGCCCGCTGTCGACATGAAAGAAGTGKCTTCAAACTCCCTCTTATTCATGAGCTTCCTGCGTGACAAGTCAATTAGCCTCTTGGTGGCTTGGTTCCCAGTCTATAATATGAGGATATAGCACACGTAACAGAGCAGTGAAACAAAAGCGCATGAACGCTTGTGAGACATACGGCTGCTGTGGGAAAGGGGACTGCGTGCATTGCTAAAACGGGTCAAASTAGGGGTGAAAAAGAACTACGTGAAACCCACCAGCAGACAGAAGTAGTGACCTGCTGCTTTGGCGTTTCCGCAGCTCTGAGAAATGCGTCACACACACAATCCATGAGAGGCCAAGGCCCGGAGCAGGAGACTCTGAACCGGGTCATTTTAACACTTCCTGACAGAGGAACGTTCATTTAACGCAGAGAGGGAACAGCCGAGCAGCTGCACTCAGAAAGAAACACTGTAATCTATTACAGGGCCTGGGCCACCATTGATCAATATGGCAAAGTCAATAATAGCTTTTGATTCCAGCATATTAGGCTGACTGTCAGATTCATGTTTATTGGAAGTTTTTACAAATAAGTCAAGCATATGACTTGAAGGAAAGTGAATATGGAGTCAAAACTCCAGGTGGAAGACTGATTCTTTTTCCTAGGCTTCTGTTTAAAGAGCAGCACATTTTTTTAAGAAAAGGAGGGGGGGAGAGACATTCTATCTACATGCTGAAATGCAAATAAAATCCATGAAATTTTGTTTTTGAGTTAAGGAGGACAGAAGGAGTATTATCTGAGAGTTAAACTTGTAATTAACAGATGTCTCATAATATATTTGATTCTTTTCCTGAAATTTCCATCTCTTTAAATCACCTAATTCTATTAGAATATCAAACTACTTGAAAAGAAAAAGCTACAGAATCAAAAATATTGTAGGTATTCCACATAACTGAGGGAATCTGATAATTCTGACTTGAATTTTTTCTAAATTTTCAGAAAACATGAGACCAGTTATATAAAAAATAATCTGAATAAAAATATTAAAACATGTTGTAAAATAATACATTTTAAATCCTTTTTAGATCCACAGTGTGATTTTCTAGCTGTTAGGGTTAAAGCAATGGACTTAGAAATTTTCTGTTGAAACAAAAATAATACTAAGATGCTAAATGTATAAATACTTCGGGTATTACAGATACTATACTGATGGGGGAAAGTGGAAATACCAAGATAGAAATACAGGACTGCTTGAATTTAATCTTCTCTGTCTTTTTGAATCAAGCATATCCCAAAATACTTCCTAGAGTTAAGAAGCAAGACAGGTACAGAACCAGTGAATTAAAGAGAAAGGGGAGTTAAAGCATGTAAGGAAAGAAAAAAGGTATAACAGAAACTAACTGAGGTAGATGAGAAAAAACAGAAGGTTTTGCCTGACATCAGGAAACATAGACTATAGAGAGAAGGTCTGAACATAGTAGTAGCAAGATTGTTTTGGAAATACACATAAAAGGCCTGTCCTGGATGAAACTGGAATGAACTGAGGCAAGTAAGGTTTGTGTGACTGGCTGGGAAATGCATATAGCAGCATTTTGATTTTAGTTCTGATTTTTTTAATAATCAACAAAGCTCAGCATAATAAAATCTCTCCATTAAAGGAGAAATGGCTCTTGAATGAACAAAGAGGCTAGCAGACCTGTTGGAGAATTGGTGAGGCTGTGCGTCATTGTGCTAAAGTTCAGCCCCAAAGGAATATATGAGAGTTACTTGTGTCCTTATCTGAGTCTCCTCTGAGATGTTAGTACATCCGATGCATTTTAAAATTTGATGGATTTTTTTGTGGGCCTTATCTTCTTTGTTCCGCTGGCGCTTTGCCCTTCTGCTTTCCTTTCATCGTTGCTTAGGATCAGTTTTGTATAATATTACTAGGACAGACTGTGTAGGCCACCTTGCTAGGTGATGACCTAGCAAGAGTGGTACAAGGACAATTACATGGACAGGAGTCTTTCAAGAGATGCAGAATGAACAGGTTTATCATAATTTATGAACACACACAGAGCCTCGAAACCTCACTGCTCCAGTATTGTATCCATGCTTTCAGCATATAATCCACTAGATTCAGTCATTTTGATATGATCTGATGGGAATGGAGCTTGAATGACATCCCACAAAATACCCAAAGAAACCAAGATACACTCTCTCTTTGTGCTAAATCGGGTATTAGTCAAGGCTCTTTTGCTATACAAAGAGTAGTATTTTCAAGCTGTCCACTCTTCATTCATTCTTATGACAGGGATTGGTTTTCATCAACATAGACCAGCAGTGGCTGAAATCTGAGGCTTTTCTGATGAATTTGGCAACTTTTTATATACAAGCTTCTGAAAGCTTCAGAAACAAAAACCTGGGAAGTTTCTAAACTGCTGATTGCAGACAGGAGAGTACAACCAGAAGAAAGATCACTGTATAATTGCCATGATTTTTATATACTTTCCCCAAATATCTGTTACAGGTCACTGTCAGAAACAGGTTACTTTGTTGCAGACTTTCAATCTGACCTAGGATGACGGTTTTTACATTCTGATTAACAGCATTAATCCAACATCACCCACACAACTCGCATACACTCTCTTACCCATTCTTCAGTTCTCACCTGCAAGAAGCCCAAGGTTGGGGGCGCTGCAAGGAAAATTGTCCTTTCACTTGCAGTGGGTGTCCAAAGTAGTATCCTTAAATCCAACCCAATCTACCAGATTTATCCTTCATTCTCCTTTAAGCCTAGCCCTATTTCATTCACTCGCTCCAATCCAGAGATTTTTGCTAAAGGGATGGCTGGTTGAAACCCAAGTGATGGACAAGATGGTGGTCAGTCCATCAACAGAGCAGTACACAGAGGCTGGTACAGCATTGCAGCACATGTTTTCAGTCTCGTGTTGTCATCATAGCAATCTTTACCAAAGGATAATTTCTTTTCCTTTAAGGAAAACAGAGAAATATGTTATTTTTCAGGCTGCCAAACACATGTACTGAAGACAGGGAAGAGAACACATTCATAACCTTGCAATACTTACCAGGGTACAACAAATATTTTCATACTGGAAGAAGAGAAGAGTTTGTATCTAAGGCCTATTGCTGAATCTAGAGCAGGATGTTTTCAAGCACATACCTTGTAGGTATTAGACTGTGTTCTGTAAAATCAGTAAGGCAAAGGAGTTTAGTACACTTTTGTCTTTTGTGATTCAAACAAAACTGGTATCAACATTTGAAGTACACATATGAACTTGAAGCCAAATCTTTCCTGTCTTTCAAAATGATGAACAGAAATAGTCAAGGTGCTACACCACACTGTAAAACAAGATCTGGGCTTTTAAAATTTGTTTTAGTTCCAATACTTTTTAACCTAATATGGAGAGGAGGAAGAAGGAATGTAAGTTTTTAAATAGTTTTGTTGATGCTGTTTGTAAGTTTGATTGGCCTATGTTCATGTGCCCTTTCTTTTTTTCCTCTGACTTCTATACCCTTCCACATGGAGAATGGCTTTTTTAGAGCATTTTGGTTGTCTTTAGCATGAAACAGTCTCTGTTTCAGGTCCCCAACTATCAGCCTCTGGGCAAGAATGAGAGAGAGAGTCCTTCTTTGTGGTAACTAACTCTCTACATAATGAGCCCCTTGCAAATTCTCCTTGCATACTTACCGACACCCCCACAGTTACTTAAACGGGCATTATTGGTCACTGGGTCCCAAGGTCATCCAACAGAATGATGTTGTTAAAAATAGGAATGAGGGTTCAAGGCATAGGGTCAAGAGAGATTAATTGAAAAATCTTCCACAGGCCTGACATCATCTGTGCAATGGCAGTGCCCAGACACCTCCAGCTGCTGTTAGGTTCCCTGCGAATGTAAATGAATGGCTTCCTTTGTGGCAGCAGGGTGGTTTCCAGGCTGGATTGTTGATTTTCTTTCTCTTCTGTTCCTTTTTTTTCTTCTCTCCCCCACTCCAGTCCATCTTCTTAAGAAATCATTCTCTGAGTGTCCATTAGTCTTCCTTTCCCTGTTGTCCCCTACTGCAACCTTTGAACTTGTTGGTCAGTTTCAATTAAATATTAAGTTCTGACTAGCTTCGTGAAACTAGGCACCCGAGTAGAGGAAATGGAGTTTCTTTAACTACTCCACTGTGTGAAAAGGATCCCTTAGTAGACGCTGTAAAATGCACACCATTGCCCACCCTTGAAACAAAAATTCACAAGAAATCAAATTGCATTACTTCCCTTGTAGACAGAATTACGCTTTTTTTTCTTGTGTGTGTGTGTGTGTGTGTGTATGTTATCCTGCAGAGAAAGGTTGAGTCCATAAATCTACTCCTTGTTTCATCAGCACCCATCTTATTCCTATTCTATCTCAGCTCTAGCGAATTATGGCAAAAAATGGGCTCTCAGGGGAGTCTCCATAGGTCAGTAAGGGTCCCATATGTTGGGAACTAGCCATCAGCCCAAGTGTGGAAACTTGACCAAACTCTAGAGGCTTTCAGGAATGTCTCTTCCACAGAGGGGCACAACTTGAGATTCATTGCTGAACATGTATAATGAATACGCATCTCACCTAATTGCCTAGACTTCATACACAAGTCAGTGGAGAGAAACAGGCAATTCCAGGGAGTGATTCTCCTGACATCTACATTTGGATGAAATGGATCATGATCTAGAATTGACTATTTCTTGTTGTGGGCTGTGAAGGTGACCTAGATAACTATCTCAGATGTAAATGCCAATACTGTAGATGACTAAATTCGTCCTGATGAATCTACTCCTAGAGTTCTGATGAAGATATTCCAGTACTGAATTGCTTATGGGTATTTATGCTTTAAAAGTGCCTGAGATCAGGGACTCACCTGTTAGGAGAAAAACCCTTCCCAAAGTTGTTCTTGTCTGAAGAAAAGACAAACAAAAGAACATATCCTTTCAACAAATGAGGRTTAAATTATGTCCTGTCTGATGTCACTTTAGAAATTGGGGCAGAACTGGTAACTAGACCCAAGTCTCCTGAATCTTACTTTAGTGCCTTAGCCTCAAAATCAGCTGTTTTCTAGAGTTTGGGACATGTTATTTTAAGAGTTGTACAAATATAGTTTGGAGTGAGGATCATTTAAATTTGAGGTTACTCACACAGTCGGACAGATCTTAGGACACGATGGTTTTAAGAGGTGCTCAATTCATTCTCTTGTCTCTTCAGAGGAGGGCTTTTACAGGGCAGAACTCCCGTAACATCACACTGAATTCCAAGTTTCTGTCTAATTAGGTTACTGAGCTGAATCCTGTAGTCCCAACTTCTAGCAGTCACCTCCTCCTGCCCTGATCTGCTGTGGAAGATCACACTCACTCTCTCTTTCTTTCTTTTTTTTTTCCTTTAAAGAAAAAATATTATTAGGCTTTGAGGGCCTAAAATGTTGCTGCCTGCACATCGCTAAAAATAATATAAATCAGTGCCGAGGGACCACTTGTATTTTGGCTGCATGAGGAAGTTTAGCAGCAAAAGAAAAAGGGTAAAACTCATCAGCACATAGATCTCAAAAACTAGGATGCTGTGTCTGCAGCCTCTCAGAAAGTTCAGAATTCCATTAAAAAGTTTATTTTTTATTTTCTTTCCTTTGCCTTTTTCTCCCTGATAAATTACTCTGCCTTAACACAGCTCTCATTCATACTTTTCACTAGGCTTGTAACATAGCAAATGGGACCATTATTCTGAATGTTTCTCTAGAAATAGGTATAAAGTAACTCTAGGTATGGAGGCCTAGGATTTTRATACTTCGAACTCTTGTTCTCACCAGTCATAGCTTACAATTTCAGCGTATAGAAGGCAGTGGCACATGAACCAGCAAGAGGTGTGGGAATCGGCATCTAATGAGGAATGCCAAAGAGGCATTACAGGGAAAGACCCAAGTGGTGGAAAGGCAGAAGGAAAGTCAGCATCATCAGGACATGAAGAGTTAAATAGAGGTCCATTAGTTTCAGACTTGACCTCTTCAACTCTCTGCAGTTTATCCATAGCYTATGGGACCCTTGAAATTCACCTGGAAAAACTGAAAGGCTCTTCTAGGCATTTTCTTTTCAGTATCATTTGTAAACACACATTTTAAAATTTCACGCTACTAATGATTTTCTTGATGAGATGCTTGCTGAGGCAGCAGAYGATATTTAAAGAGTTTGAAATATTCCTCTCTCAAACTCCAGCATCCTCCTCAGATGAAATTATTGGCATTCAGGGCCAAATCCAACTCTCTGCACTTCCATGGTCAGGGTTAATCAGAGCCAGCTGTTGAACCAAGTCATCATAACTGCCATGCCAGCTAAATCAAGGAAAGAAAACATTTAGCTTGTACACATTCGTCTAGCCACCAAAGCACAGAAGATGCTCTCTCACACGCAAGCTGGAGATGCAGAGACAGTGATATTGGTAAGCTAAACAATTCCACAAGGTCAGATAGCCAAAAAGTGGAAGGAGCAAGAACAATACCCAGGTTCTTCTGACTCYCCACCCTCCATCTTATCTACAAAATAAAGATTTACTGACTTGATTTAGAGAGCAAAGCCCCTTGGAGAGGTTCTTAGGGCTGTCTTAAAAAGGAAACCACACTTTTTGAATATCTTTCTCATGGCTCCTTGAACATCCCCCCTTCATCTTTTTTTATTCAAACACACAGACTGTAAATCTGTTTAAGTAACATGATAATGACTGACAGAATGGTTATGATGTCACTAAAATGAGCTATATATAACCAACCTAGTGTATTAGTGGGAACATACAAGACAGGGAGATGGGAGAAGAGAGAAGGAGAAAAAGTGCTTGAAGTTAAATACAGCTGTTTATTAGCTACCTGCTCAAAAGCACTACTTGAAAGATAGCTGATCAGTTCCCTTGCAGTTCTGCTGCCCCTCCACCTTCTGTTGCTCATGTAAGAGAAGTTTAATTTTGATAGCAGAAGTATTTCCCCCCCTTTTGGTTTACACTAGGGACCTACACTGTCTGATCTGTTTCACTGACATAGCACAATGGAGATGCTGCTAAGAGATATTAAAGTCGGGTATTATCAGCTCAGTAGCGTAATATTATTTCCATCTCATCCTCARTAGATTGTCCCTGTAGTGACATGCTGCCAAAGTGAAATGAATGAATGAACCTGGAGAGGTTCACTGCACGCTGAGCACAGGAAATGAAATAAATAAAGGAGAGAGACAATGTCAAGCAGGAACAGGGACATGGGATTTGGGCAGGTTGCCTTCTCTCTTCTGCTGGAGATTGACGTGGTGACTGCATGGGATGGGGTTTGTGGCCGGGGGTGCAGGGCAGGAGTTAAAATTCCCCCATGTGGTGGGGATGGTCCTGTACTATGGGTGAATTAATGAGAGAGAAGTGATGGCCCTGTTCCTGCTGTAATCCATCACTTGAAAGTATGCCRATTTAGTTGGTAGGGAAACAAAGCAAAATCCTAGACACAACCCCCAAACAGCTGCAGGATTATAACATTGTATTTCAAATACCAAGTCAACTAAATTTAAAGGATGGGGTATTATCTAAAGTACTAAGCTGATACTTAGGAGATAAAGGTTGTTTATGCTACAGCTTTTCTTTGTTCCTTGAACAACTCGCTTAACCCATTTTCCCTCCATTCGCTATCTGCCAGTTGGGGATAAAACCCAGTTGCTTCACTGGTGAGGCTGTGAAATTTCTTAATGTTTGCCAGGGTCTTAAAAACATGGTGGAGCACAGCTTGCTTATATAGATGTGTAGGTTCTGCCTGGGTAGTGGGGTCAGACTCCCAGAGAGGGGCAGTTGTTGGTGAGGTATAGGCTAATCAGCTGTGCTCAGGAGTGGCCGTGATAACTTGGTTGTCTCAACCTGCTCACTGGGCAAATGGCATCACACTGCCATGGAGATCCCTAAGCAGCCCTGACTCTGTCTGGAACTGTTAATCTGACTTCCAGGGAAATTAAGACTACATGATCAATGTCTGTGCCTGTCCTTCAAAATAACTTTTGAACCCTGTGCTGATTTCAGTTAAATTAAGCAGTGAGGCAAAAGGGCTCAAACATATTCTGTTCTAACATGAATTTTGGAGACAGGTAGATTGTTGAGGAAAAGGCACTATCAGCACTCTCATTCCAGGAAATGATAAATGAACTCACCCTTTATTAGACATCAGAGCATCCACTCATGAGTGAGCCATTGGCAAATAGGCCTCATTAATTCACAAGCCTGGAATTACTTGTCCCTGTTTAAGAACTAGGTTGCAATATTGAGGAAGGAGCTCTACGTTTGTGTCTGTCATAGTCATACTTCTACAAGCTGAAGTGCACTACAGAAAATTAACAGCATTAACAGTCAACCTTTTGCTAATGACCAGCCTCAGAAACAACCGATTTCATGGGTCCGTAGGTGTCCCCTCAAGGCCAGCTTTGCATGGATACTTGATTATACATTTGTGATGGATCCAAGTTGAAGACTCCCACTTCAAAGCATTTCCAACCTTTCCTTCTCCTGCCCTCCTCTTCATCTCTTTTCGTACAGCTCCCACAGCCCATTAGAGAGAGCTGTCCCTGGTTCAGATTGCTGCGCTCAGCTGGGATCAATGCAAGGCAGTCCCATTTCCCTTTTGTTTGCACAGTCCAGTCTGTGCACCTGCTGTCCTCAGTTGGAGAAAGTCATCTATCTGTAGACCCCAGACTTGCTGCTACAACTGAAACCTGGCAGGAGTAACTCATTAAAGATGAAACCTGCACTCAAAGAGGTGCCAACTGGAGCTTCATCCATTGTCTACAGGTCTTGAACTTCATCAGCCAGGCAGGGAAACCAGCAGAGAAAGGACCCACTTATCTGATTAAGTCTTCGTGAACTGCTCTACAGGCTTCTGACAAAAAAAGCCTTGTTCTTATAATCCACCCAAAACAAAGCAAATAAACAACAAATTGTTCAACTTTTTTTCCTCCCTTTTCAACCTAGTTTCCTCCGAAACAATTCAGATTTATATTATTCWTTTTTGTCACAGATGTAGAACTAGTAAATATCTCAGAGTGCTCCCCAGGTCTCCATGAGAAACTAGTCTCTACTTCTTTTTCATTTGACTGCTAGAGATGGAGCAGAGATGATAGCAAAACTGCTCTTGCTCTATAGTATGTGTATGATGATCCTGGGTTGGAAACAGCTGAGCTGACTGAGCAGTAAAATCTTCTTTTGACTTATGGTGATTTGCTAAGGTTGCTTCAGTGTGTTTAGAAAGGGAAGAGAGATTCCTTTTAAACACAAGTGTCTCCAGAGAGCTACGGGATCCGCTAGCAGTCCTATATAGGTGTTTATATCTTTCCTGGTCAGCTAATACACTCTTCCTGTGGCAATTTAGGGCTCTTCCTTAGAGCCTGATTTTGACTGGAGAAAAAGAATTCTAGCAGATAACAGATTTGGGGGGGTTCAGTGCATTTTAACTATAGATTAGAATGAGATTAAGATCTCTCATACTTACCTGCCACCAGAAAAAGAAAAAAAAAATCCTCCCACATGACAGAGATTAAATGCTTATAGTTATAGTTGGTAGCCTGGTGGATTTTTGCATTTGCCTAGGTGGTGGTAAAACCTTTTAGCTCCTCTTCATTTGCTGGAGAAGGATTTGAATCTGTGCCTTCAGTGTTCCTAAATGAGTCCCCCAATGACAGAGCTTTCATGCCTGTGACCCACCCCCTCTCAGACAAGTGTTTCATTATTTATACAAGATGAAACCTTTCCAGCTGTAAGGACTGACAGGTTAAGGTACATAGGATGTTAGACCCTCAGGCAAAAGTTCCTCTTTTGTCTGCTATAGAGGCTTGAACCCAGGGCTGTCATGTGAGTACCTTAACCGTCTGTCTATTCAAGGTCTCTCTGACTGCCATCCATTCGTTCTGTAATGAATGAAAGCAAACTCGACATCAGACACCAAATACAAAAATCCCAGGGGATTTAAAAACAAAACAATACCTGACTGATTTTAGACATTTGTGTTTTTCTTCTCTAAGTTATTGAGGGGTGTGAAAGGAGGAACTGTTTGCTTTTTAATCAATCCTATTGACTGTGACAGAAAATTAAAACTCTGCTGCTGAATTCTATAAGGCAGACTTTAAAATACATGCACACATCATGTCTGATAGAATATACACTGGCTTTAATAACTTAAACTTCTAGAATTGTTTTTAATGTGTGATTACACTCTTCAAATTTTGAAAGGATTTTTTTCTCAAAACCAAATGGTTGAAACCCTGTTAAATGCTATAGWTATTTTCCATAAGGTTAAAGGACAGATTCCAGTTGTTTAAACCTCTCAGGTCTATGGAGATGTGCCAGTGGGAGCTATTTTTGTGCTACTGGAGTTTGTCCTAGAATAAGAAAGACTAGAATAAGGCTCTGTAACTTTGTTCACTGTTGTTGCCTGCTGCATTATTGATGCAGGCCTGGGAAACTGTAAGGAAGAAGTGGGGAGTTAAATAGGGATGTATCAGTTCATCCTGTTTTCTTTCAGCCTGTCTTTCTGTCTAGGACTTTCAGCATCAGACACATACTTTCAAAGGGTTTCAGAGCTCTTTTCAAGGACACCCTACCCACTGGATAATTAAAAAAAATACTACTACTATTCAGCACTTTTAGTAGACTTCTGGAGTCACAGTACTTCTAGGAAGTCGTTGGATAAATTGAATTATGTTCCATTTTGCAGACTAAGCAAATACGTATTTTCACACTGACAAAACCAGCTAGAATCGGTGATCTGCTTGTGCCCAGAGAAGTACCTTTTTCTCCAGAGCCAGAATTCTTACAGGGCTTGGGAATCTCAGAGGTGGTAGTGAATTGCAAGTAGCTTGCTCTTGATCCTAGTAAGGTGAGATACCCAGATAAAAGGCTCGAGAAAATTGAGGATCCTTACTTGGGGCCATGATGTACAGAAACAGGAGAGGGATTCTCACATTTCACAGGGGTTGAGGCATTCAAAAACAATGCAAGTCAGAAAGTGTCAGTGGAGGAAGAAAAAAAAAACCCATCCCTTCCTTCCCCCCAAAACTCACTATTCCAAAGGAGCTTGTTGAGAAGGTGAGCAGGAAGGTGGTACGCTATATGAAGGTGGTTAAAAGAAGAGGCTGCTGCCAGTTGTTGATCATCTGATGGGGTTGATGGGAACACTGGCTGAGCCTCTGGCCTCATTGTGTTCATTAGCATTCACACCATTCACTGGCCACCCCCTTGCACCAAAGACATTTTCTGAGCTTGCTAATTTTCATGAAAGCAAGTGGGGTCACTTTTCACCTTTTTTCCTCATCTTGACAAGGCCCATCCCCTAGAGAGCTGAGAAGAAAGGCGCTTTCTTGTTGTCATCTGTGCAATTATCAGCTTTGAACACGATGGCAATTTGTTGTTGTTGTTGATTTCCTTTGTTATGCAAATGCACCGGCTCATTCTCTGAGTGCTTTTTTTCCCCCACACAGCATAAAAAGGAATATTACACATTTAATTTCATGTTATCATTTGTTTCCCTCTGAGATTTCCTCCAGCCATTTTTTGGTCTTCTTCAGGCTAGTGGGAGCTAAGCAGTGACATTTTGAATTCTGACTTTGTCACTTCTATTTACTTTTTATCATAAAGGGGTATTGTCAATAGGTCTTATGTGGCTCCTATAAAACCCATTTAGGAATTTAAATCTCTACTAAAACACAGAATTTATGCTTCCTTTTATGATTTATGAGTCTAGAAGCCTAAATTCTGCTTTTAATAGTCTATGCATTTATATTCAAAGCAATCAGCTTATATTCTGCATGAGCCTTAAAGTTGTTAGTGCACAGCTAAAGAGAATAAAAGCAGGAGAATGTAGACAGAGGCCTAAGCCAGGAAGTTCAGAATAGAATTCAAATGAGGCCTTCTCTAGGGCTTTAAGATATTGTATCTCTCTGGCTCTTGTTATGGTCCAACTCCTGTATGCATCCTATATTTTGCCCTTTGGGAAGAAAAGCAATATTTGAAATCAAGAAGAAGAAGGAATCTCTTTTTTGATCACATAACCAAACCTCAACTGGCTCAGTCACAAGTCTAAATCACTCAGGAAGTTGAACTCTTCCCTAACTGAATTATTCAAAACTTACCAGTCTGTACAGCTGAGCTGGAAACTGGTCAAAACAGACTTGTTTGACTTCTGTTCTTTTCCATTTTCAGCCAGATTTAATGGGTGCAACATCTAACTTTAATGTTTTTAAGTCGAGGTTAACAATAACACTGGTAAGATGTGTCTGTAATAGTGCTTAGGATAAATGAAAGACACTGACAAGTACATGGGTTTTTCCTGTTTGTTTTGATTCGTTACTTTTCTTTCCTCTGAACTTTTAGAAAGACTAAATGAAATGGGGAAAACCTTGTCTGACAATATGTGCCTATCAATAAATACAGATTCATATCTCTTGATTTATATATTTGGAAGGCTATTTGTCGGAGGTCAGTTTAATTCTTTTTCCTTTTGATCTTACTGAAATAAATCTAAAAGTCTTCAGCTAAATGAATGACTCCAGATTCACACTATCGTAACAAAGAGCAGAATCTGTGTAAGGCATGCATAAAAAACATGCATCTTAAAGTTTAAAGAAATAATATAAATTCTTCCAGTAACCTGACCTCTGGTGCTCTGATGCCATCATCACTGCATGCAGAGGCAACCTCATACATTGTGCATCAAAAATAGAACCCAAGAGTTACTACTTGTTATAGAATACTTTTTGGTGAGGGACTCTCTGCTGCAAATAATTTTATGCCTGGTGGGTTTCAAAGGGGTTCTCACAAATCATTATTGCTCAGGTTCTGGAGGAATACATACGAGAGGGGATGTAGCTGAATGCGGCCAGTTTGAAAATATCTTCTACTGTATTAGTATTGGCCATTGATGAGCTTTGTAGTATGTATACAGGACTTTATCCTCACTGTAAATTTAGCAGCATGCTATGCCAGGTTTGAAATAGGCTTCTTAGGGCAACTGTAGCATATTCAGTTGGTGTATGTAATAGTCTGGTTGATTATCTTGTCTTCTAATTTTAAATATATACAGAGTAGAAGCATGTACCAAGCTAGTCCCCTATGTTCCCTTTAAACTCTCTGTGTTTCAGGCCTTTCTTAGAAACTACTCAAAAACYGTGCATGGAATGGTCATGTGGGCAGAGTCAGGTGGCCTTGGGTTATTGACTGCTCATTGCATCATCCTATGTGTGTTTTATTCTGGAGTGAGCAGCGAAGTCTATAGGGAAATGAATGTATTGTTTCATTCATGCTATTTAGTCCCTTTGTTTACACCGTTTGTCCTTTAAACTGATTTCTTTTTTGGGGGGAGAAGAGATGCCAGAACTATCTTTTCCTGCAGAACTGCTAGTGCTGTGAATGCGGATCACAAGAGGCTTTGATGCATTCTCACTCCTCAGATGTAGTAATGGGGAAAGAACCAAACAAAAAGCTTGTATTTCTGAAGACACAAATGCAAGGTCTCTATCAAAGTCTTGCAGCTCACCTCCAAGTCTATGYGGAGCAGGGTAGGACCAGGTATGTCCAGAGGTCACTTCCAACCTAAATTATTCTATGACTGTACCTGGAGGAAACTTTGGAGTGTTTTTTCCGTGTATGGGAACCGATCTGATGCCTCACTTACTTGAATTTGTGCAGGGCCAGTGGTGCTTTTATGGCTTCAGCCCAAGATGAGGATCTGGAATTGCTCTGTTTTGCATGGAAAAAGGGCACAGAGAGAGCAAAGTGGCCACTCTAAATCCTTGAGGGGGAGCTCATAATGAAGATGGCTGGGGAAAGGATGGTAATGGGGGGCCTGCCCATAGTGTGGCTAGTGCAAGGTCAAAGCAGTTCTTATTTTTATGGATTACAAGATTGCAGCTGTGGACAGACTTCCACCTGACGGGTAGGTGCCTTGGGCCACTAAACCTTTCATTAGCAGTAACAGATTGAAGATTCTCTCCCCTTTCCAGATGTACAAAGCAAGTACGGGTGCCGCATACAGCTAAACACACTGAATGGGTAATTCTGTTGTCTGCAGAATGTCTTTCACTGGGATCATGTCACGGATGACTTTGGCCCAAGTGCAAAGTGTGAAGAGATCCTCACTTATTGTGCCCACTCCTCTGTAGGCCCAAGCTAGGTCCCTCTCCACAGCTGTAATGGAACAAGGCTAGGGCTCATTCTATCAAGTACTCATTGTAAATAAATAAATAAAGTCAGGATTTCACCCATTCTTCATTTCCAGTGATGTGCACAGTACATGCTGATTACCAAATGCTAGCCTACGTTTAGCAAAAAGATTTTTCTGACACCATAGCCAGGACTTCCCTGGTGAATCCTTGCTTTGGATCTATATGGTTGCACTTCTAATTATGAGTGCTATGGTAAAATGTCTTCACAAAGGATGAGCTATTCCACTAGCATCAGTCAGTATCATTTAGACTCTGGTGCCCTTGCTGACTAGGTTTATCAAAATGACAGCTACAGGTCTTCCTCAACTCTTGGAAGTACAGATCAGAAGAAGCTGTTGCTTCTGAGAAGGACTTTTTTTTCTCCTATTATGTTCAGAGTGATAAACAAAGCCACTTTTGAAATATTTATGCCACTGGCTCATGTGGGGTATAAGAGAACTGGAAGATAAGTAATGAGCTAATGTTCCACAACATATACCCTCAACCAGAAGCTATTGTAGATCACACTGGTGTCTTACACGTCCACAGCAAAATGACCACCTTAAACTTCCTCCTGTCCTGTAGACACGCATGCAAGATATGAAAAGTGTCTGTGTTCTGTGAAAGAGTGTATGAAAACTCTCCTGAAATGGGAACAGGAGGCAGAGCTAACTAAGTGCAAAGTGAAGCCCAATCACTTTCTAAGTGAAAATGTAACAAGGCATTTGGGAGAGCAGGAAATTTGACTCAGTATCCCAGAGGAGAGCTGGTAGACATTTCACCATAGAGATATCAGATTGTAATGATATACCTGTGAAATATTTTGTAGATAAACGTTAGTTTGTCCTCATACAGGTTTGAGCTGGCCAGATGCAAGTCAGCTCTCGACTGGAAGCCATGCAGCTGTATTAGCATGGTACCAAGTTTGGCTTTGTAGTCCCTGATTTTCAGTATGGCTGTTTGGATTGGACTAAGCTCCTAGTCAATCATTGTTAAATGGCTTTTGGTTCAGAACTGGCATGCAGCCCCTACCTTAGAATATGGGCACAAAAGTCACATCTGCTGTCAAAGAACCACATAGATGTAAGAAAACAAAAATGCCCCACTGAATGTGATTAACTGTTTATCTGTCCCAGTGTTCAGTCTCCAGCAGAAGCATAAGAGATGCTATTCAGGGAGATCATGCAATACCAGCCACTTTCTGCAGACTCTTCCCCTTTTACTCCCTGGGCATCCACAACTGTGTTTTATTAGGGATGTTAGAAGGAATGTCTCTGCCTGGTCCTTTTGATCTTTGTTTTATGGATACGTTGTCTGCAAATTTTTCTAATCTCTTTATAAACTGGCTGTTGGCTTTCCATACAATCTCCCATGATAGCAAGTTCTGTAAGGTTGTCCCCGGTATTTTGTTGGCTTCTTCAGCTACCACTGCGCATTGACCCAAAAATTTCAGACAACTCTGAACAACGAAACCAAGATTTCTTACCTGAACGGCAACTGCCAGTTCTGTGTTCAGCATTGTGTAGCAATAGTTTAGATATTTTTTCTCATAGGTGCATTGTCTTAAGTTTATCCACATTGAAGCTCATTTGCTAACCGCTTGTCCACAGTTTTATGAGATCTCTCCAAAGTTTCTTGCCAACATCAAGGCATTTTGACTTCCTGAAAGAGATTATTATTATCTGCAAGTTGGATATTTCTCTGCTCAATTCTTCTCCAGGTCATTGATAAAGATGTTGAATAAAATTGCTCCTGAACCAATCCCTACTGACTTTTCCCTTGAAGAGACTATTCTTTTGAATTTTGATTGCCTTTTATCCATGTGCTTACTGACACCCTGCTAGAACACCAGCAGATTACTGAGGTAGGATTTCCCTTTGCAGGAGCCATGCCGACTTTTTCCCAACAGAAAATATAATTCATGTGCTCTATGAGCTTATTGTTTATTATAGACTCTGTCATCTTACCAGGGAAGGAAGTCAGACTCACTAGTCTGTAGTTCCCAGGATTTTCCCTAGAGTCCTATATGATCTGAGTGAGGTCAGTCTTTGATTACAAGTTATATCCTGTCAGTATTGGTTTTGATGGCTGGGTTAGGAATCTCCTCCCTTGGACTTTCTTGCACAGTTGGCAGCAGAAAGCAGAGAGAGAGAGAAATGCCTGAGAAATGTACTTACATTTGGAAAAAAATGAATTCTGCTCTTACCCAATGGTTTTCAATGAGTGAAATATTACACCAGAACTCATTTTACCACTCAGAGTGAAACAAATGCAGCTTTATGCCATGCAAAAGGCGTAGAGGAAAAACATTCTGGTCATTCTCCAGAATATGTCACAACTGCTTCTGCCTTAGAAAAAGTATAGCTAGGGCTTTTAGGCTCTAAGGGCAAAAATCATCSCTGTAATAAGCAGATGTGAAATAGGAATGAATCTTTGCCACTGATTACTACACTCAGTTATCTTTCCTAAGCACTGGTGGGGTGAAGAGCTAGGACAGTCCAGTAAGACTGAGATGTACTGGTCCTTTGCTAAGTATCTCATTTTGCTGATTCAAATGTCACTGTAGTCAGGGTTGTTTGAACAGAATCAAATTTACTTGTAATGAGCCATATAGTGATTCTCTTGTCTTTTTTTTTCTTTTCTTTTCCTCTTCACATTAATTTCCACAAAAAAGCACATCTGATTTTGTTATGAGCTAAGCAACTGTTTCTCAATTACACCAAATTTTACTGCTTCTCAGTTGAAGTTTAAAGGCATGGCAACTTTAATATTATCAACAGATCTCCTCACAATAAAATCTTGAGTAATTCTTTACCAGTTTCATAAAACTTTGAATACTGATTTGCTCTTTGCTAAGAAATTGTTTCGATCAAATTCTTAGAGGTGTTTCTGGGATATCACAGATTCATGGCAATGAAATCCAAACTGGACAAAATGGTCAGCTTCTCATTGCTGCACACATGTAAGTTCTTTTTTGCAAATTTGTTCTTTCTTTCTAACACATCTTTCTTGATGTGTACCTTGGAAAGTGTACTATAACTTGTAAGTGGTGCACATGTCTTTGGACTTACCTAGATCAATACTAGGATACAGGAGGTCCAAGGAGATAAATGCTAAAATAGAAACTACTTTATTTTGGAATGCTTAAAAAAAGGGTGAAAAATCCTGTTCTTTCTTTTGGTTTTCCTGTAACTTGTGTCCTTTCTAAAGCAGCTGTTTTGGGTCTCTCTCTTCTTCTTTGCCCCCCCCCCGCCGGTCGCCCCAGCACTCAGTATGTGTCTTTTCCAGCCAGATCATTCCAGTTTCTAAATTTCTCTCTGTCCTGCCCTCAACCCCCCACAGCGATATTTCCATATGTATGAAGGACACAACTTTATTCCTATGGTTTGTCTCCTTATTATGCTTTTTGAGAATGTGGGCTGGGAACTTTTTCCGTTCTGAGGGRCAAAGAAGTCTTTCAAGCACCCTGAGAGGGTTATACATGAACCAGCACTTTAGTGCTTAAAGACTTGAGAAGTGTGTGTGTGAGGGGATCCCATACGGTCATAGACCAGAAAAAACAGACTTATGTGAAAAGATCCTAACATGTCCTTGATTCATGTGGTCAGTAGAGACAACTGAGATTATCTAGTTAGATTTCTGTGCGCAATAGGCCATAGAGCCTTATGTCCTGGTTCCTGCAGCAGCCTGAAAGGTAGGCAATCCCCAAGGAGCAGCCTCTACATTTGGGAACTGCTTTGTCATTGTACTAATGACCATCTGTGGTAACAGTCACAGATGACTTTCTCCTCCTCTCTCCAGAAAATACCTCTATCCTGAGTTAGATGAGTCATCTTTGTCTTGAAGCCAAAGTGTAAGACGTACTAAGATCTTATAGATGTGGTTCTCTTGCACCTTTGACTTTCTTGTTTCAGCTGGAAGGGAATGTTGCAGGCAACCCTGGCTCCTTATGCTTATAACTTGTTATAATGCCACCCACCTTCAAACCTTACAGTTTCCTTCCCTTCTCCTTTTCCTAATGTTAAACCTCTCTTCACTATGATACAATGAAGAGGTACAGATACCAGACATCCCCCAAATTGTCAACAGTGTGAGGAGCTATTCTTTGACATTCAAGGTCAAGGCTAGAAGTTTTGAGCTGCAAAATATTCCCAAACCACCAGCCATTCATCATCTGTCCTGTGGCAGAACCGCTGGCACGAATCTCCACAGCTGGCTGAATGCTGTGAAGTATTCAGTTATGCTGGGTCTTAAATTGGTTTTCAACACATCTCTGTGAATCGTGGGTAGCTGGAGAATCAAAAGTTTCTGTTGGAGACACCAAGGCAAAGAAACCTGAACTTCACATCATTTTTGTTTATTTATTGGAGGGCTAAATTCGGCAGAGACCTGAGTTCTCTAAATTACAGCCTGAGACATGTTTGAAAATAGTTTACACAACCTCCCCCATGGCCTCTACCCTTTCTGTGACTAAGAGGGATCTGGTGAACAACATCAGTACCTGTTTTGCTCTAGGCAGAAATTAAAATCCTGTGAAGCTGCCATAGTGGGAGGCATCTGTCAGTAGAAATGCAGTATAAGGATATGGCTTTTTGCTGTTCCTGCACACATAGCCCCACTCAGCTGTCACACGAATAACAGTGCAATGAGGTGAAATTCATATTTCTCTGCGTAAGTTGAATGATGAGAGAGCAGATTCCTAAGAATTCTCTACGCTAAGAATTCGGTACAACCTTTCAGTGTTCACATGGTACCTCTAGTGCAGTTGAGTTCACCTGTTTTTTCAGTGCTGAGAGTATTTCTAGAATATGACAGGAACTTTCACCATTACGGCCCTACTACAGACCTTCCCTGTGAATGTCTGTCAACTCTCTCTATGGCCATCCAGGCTCTGTTTAAGACGTGACTTTGTAGTCTTGACAGTGTGGATGTGACCATTTTGACCTTTCTTAAGTTATTCATTCTTCTTTTCAGAGTTCTTTTCTTCCAGTTTTGCTGAAGTGGTTGTTCTTTTGGTTTAATTATTTTAATGTTGTGCAGTATGTCAGTTGTCTAGAGATGGGTCTTTAGAAAATGATATATACCATACAAGGATGAGATTTGCAGCAAATCATTCATTGTAGAACTAAATACAAGATTCCAAGCCCTGTCCATGTGATGGTTTTCGCTTCCTCTCTAATCCATAAAGAAGGTGTCTTTTTGATATAGCTGATGCCTAGAGGAGCTATTAGAGGATGCATTTTCTCTGCCAAATATGTGATGGGAGACAGTCCTTATAACAAAAAAGACAGTGTGGTTTATAAACAGTGCAGTAAGGGAGCTGATCAGGAACTGATAGAATGTGGACCTTTCGTAACTTCTTGTCTGACTTGTCAAAAGTGTTACAGAAGAAATGAGAAGCAATTGTGGCTGAACCTTAAGTAACATAGGAGAAAATGGTAGCTCCTCTGAGCATTTTTAATTGTTTGGGTTTTTACAGCTGGGCTGGAGAGCCTGTTAGGACAAAGTTTCTGGGGAGATTTTCAGCCTTTTGAATTTCTCATCAACCTGAAAGCAACATGAAAGCAGTGAATTCCCTTGGTGTTCTGGTGCTCTGATGCAGAGCATAGGCAGGATAGGCAAAGCTGATGACAAAAAATGATATGTGATGGATGGTGAGAGGTGGGGTTGGGAAGTCAGCAATAGTAAAGGTGTCTCAGAGCTGAGTATGAAAGTGCTGGATGCACTGTGAGTATAAAGCAAAGATCTTGGCTGATGTTCTGTAGCCTACAACATTTCTATTTTGTTTGGTTGGTTTTGTTTTTTTTTTAACCAGCCTTAGGTCTGCCTACTCTGCTTCCCTGTTCACTGCTTGAACATTGAACTTGCTTGGTTGCATTAGTGTCATACCCAGCAAAGCTGAAAAAGTGATAATGGGATGGGAGAATGGATGGAAGGACAGGAAGGACAAAGGTAGTCACTTTCTACCTCCTTTCCTCCTTCGTCCTTATATTCCTACAGGTATTTGCTTAGGTGCAGTTGGTGCAGTTACACTAGGGCTTATGTAGGACCACCTCTTAGAAGTCAAAAGGATGTCACTCATTTACAGCAGTGGAAATTCAATCAATGTCTGTTCCCATACATGTGGTTTTCTTGGAGTTTAGCTTTTCTCTTAAGCTAGTAACTTTTCAAGAGACGTAGAGAAGTAGACAGAACATGTTTATTCAAGGGAAATGTCATGGGAAATGCTGAGTTTGAGACTGTTGTCGCACAGTTTAGGTAATCATCTCTTCCTGCACAAAGCAGAGGATAAATGGTAAAAGGGTAATGATGATCAACTTGGATTARGATATGCGGGACAGGGAATGGAACTGAACCTTTTGCTAATTCCAGGGAAAATTGCAAGGCCTCACCCAGCCAAATTCCCATTTACTTCACTACAGCAGGTGCTTCCCTACAGGAAAATCTTAGATCTTTTGAGCAGACCAGACACCTCTCAACACTTAAAACAATCCCCTTGATGTAGCAAGAAATTGTATGGCAACTTAAAGCATTCTTGTCCACCCTGAGAATGCCTCAATGTTTTCTGACAGCTGACAAACTAAAAAGGACGAGGCTGTCAAATGCAAAGAACGGGTCCCCTCCTTTTGGCTGCTGTCCCTCTGGTCTATTCAATTAGGATTGATCAAGCTGTGTCAAAGGTCCCTCCTCTGTTTCAGTGGTCACTGAGAGCTTTCATAATGACTAATGATAGGCTATCCTTAAAAAGAAAGGGGGAAGAAATAGAAAGGATAATACAAGGGTTTCTTTTTTCCTTCCTTTCTTCTATCCTTATGTTCCAATTAGGCACATTAACTTTATGACCTGCTAAATGAAATTTATTTAATTGTCATTGTTCAGTGATATATCAGCCCCCTCTGCCTTCCAACATCTGTCCCTCGAACCCAAAACAACACTTACGCGAGCAAAAAAGATTTAATCATGTTTTGGTAGGAGAGACTGGGTGGAGGGGATCCCCCCCAACCCCCAAGAAAACATGTAAACTACTGGAATTCAGAGTGAAGGGAAACTGCATAGCACTACTGTTGGGAAGGCATCTGGCATAGATTTAACAGCTGCTGGATGGCCCCATCTCTGGAACGAGCAGTGAGCTCTTCCAACAGCTCGTGGCACTGTTCAGTTCTCTTTTAAATACAGTATTTCTGCCTTGTCTGGCTATTTAATACTAACATAGCTACAGGTACCATTCACATTTGAAGGTATATGTTATAATGTATGTATTATATGGTTTTAGACCATGGTAGCAATTCCAAAATTTTTGTATGCTGTCAATCCTAAACTCAGGTCTGAGTTGCAACAGGTATTTCTCAGATCTTAGGTTACCAGAAAGCCAGAATGGTCTTTGCAAAAGAGTTCTGATGAAGGGGACAGGATGACACTGTGGGCAGAATATGGATCTATTACAATGATTATTATTGCAATAACAATGTAAAAAATTTATCTATCTCATTACCCTAGAAGCAGGACAAGTCTTCAAGCAAACACCAGTAAAGTACAGTACTTAGGCCTCCATTTGGTTATAAATCCTTTATTTTTTCTTTTGTTGGGGGTTAATTTCTCCTTACATGTGAGATATCTAAAGGGCGGAGTGGGGAGAGCTTGAGGGATGAGGCACCGTGGCAGGCGGGGAGGCGAGGGCAGCCGTGGGGATGCGGCGCCTGCCGCAGCCCTGGGCCAGGCAGGGGCCGCCCGGCGCCCTGAAGGAGGAGGCAGCGCCGACCCTCCCCTCCCCTCCCCTCCCCTCCCCTCCCCTCCCCTCC